>NC_056746.1:1238896291-1239078791 GCF_019279795.1 Protopterus annectens
GGTCCAGGAAGTAAATAGTGTGGGAAGAAATAGCCAGGGAATTGTTATGGCTAGGCTTGTATAAGTCCTAGGGCCAATAGCCTAGTACCAACCTATGAACTTACGAACCTATGAACACCTGTTTCACCATTGTAGGCACATATGGACACACATACACGTCAGATACATGCACTCACATGCTCACACACACACACACACACACACACACACACACACACACACACACACACACACACAAACACGCGTGTGCATGCGTGCGTGCATGCACACAGCTTCACAGTACTTACTACAGTGCTAACAAAGCAAAGGGTGTACACCATGACAAGATGTACATTCCCATCATTCAGTCTGAAATAGGTGGTAGCTCTTATCTTTGAATATGTCTACCATGCTGTTTCAATCACAGTGTGCAGCTATGGAACAGATGATGTGGTTAATTTATATTAGTCATGTGGCCCTGGACTGCTGCATTTGTATGCGGTGATTTACAGTAAGATTGCTGTACCACTACTTAAAGGATCTTTCATACCATTGTAGTGTTACAGTTTTGTTTGTGTCTTTCGTCTTTTCCCGGTTAGGGGTTGCTACAGTGGAACTCCGGTCTGCTAATGATTGGCAGTTGATTTTTACGTACTGGCTTGCCAGGCCTGACGCACAACCTTCAACGAAGGTACGCCCATTCACGCATGTCTCCACGCAGAAGACGCTCTAGCTGAGAATCGAACTGGACAGCGTCTTACTGTGAGGCGACAACGCTACCGCAGCACCACCACCGTGTGATCCTTGAATTGCTTCCCACTAATGTACTGTGCAATCCTGTTAAAAACAAGGCACATTTTTGTGTTTTTATTTATTATATAATATAAATATAGGCATAATTTGTAGTAATTTCCAAATGATCTTTTGAGCTTCTGAGGAAATAAAAAGAATATATGCATGCGTCCTAAAATTAAGAAGTTCAGTGTTTTGAAGAAGACTGCTACACAGCAGGTAAGGATAGAAGACATTTCTTATAAGGCTATAAGTAACTGTAACTGCAGACACTGATTAGAGGAAAATTGTTCATTGGAACTTACTTTTTCTTGCAAAAAGACGTCAGATTTGTTGTTGAGGAATGCATTCTAGAGGCTCATATAACCTGCAATCTGGCTGATAGGAGTAAAAGATATATAATTTCTTGTGCTTTCACATGGTTATAAGGGGCAGGTAAAACATTGTGGGTAGGTGTGCAGGGTTCTTTAAATACCAAATAGACTTCAGTAAAGACACAACAAAAATATTATAGTTTTCACTATGACCAAATACAAATCTGAACTGTGTTTTCTCAAAAATAAAGGGAAGTAAGTCAGAAATATGACATTAACGCCTTAGCTTGCTTAATGAAACAATACTCACCTTGTCTTGCTGGATAAAATGTTTATACAATACATGTGATTACAGGCTTTGCTTATACACATAATAGAGCTGATATTAGGCTGACCACTCCAGGGCACATCGTCTTTGTACATTTTTCCCTCATGGTGTAATATCCTTTGTTAGGAATCATTTGCTAGGAAGCTAAGCCCTTTAGGTACAAATGCTTCTAGCCAGGGTAATCCATGAGCAATGTCCTGATTATTTGACTTACTCAGGGACAAACTGTATGCAAGTAAAGACAGATTATCAAACCGCAGAGCTGCACAATGCAGTTTATTGGCAGTTTATAGTCTTAACCAGTTGCTATACTGCCCATGTCATCTGCTATTTTAGTATAAGCACTTTTATCGAAACGTTAATTTTTTTTTAATGAATTCAAGCACATACAAAGCAACTTCATGTTTTGTACAGAATAATATCTGTTCCAAATATTATGATACAGTTTACTGAAATACAAGAGAAGCCAAATGTGTACATGAGTAAGCCAGCAGATATGATAATCTCATGCATTTCGGCATTTCTTTTTTTAAGATCCTGTAGTCACTGAGTGATGGACGTTGAGCTATAGAAAATAGCACAGCACTTAAGCATTCAACAACAAAACACCTTTGCACAATAAATAAACACAGAAGCTACTGAAGGATGCTTCATACTAGAGCTGTACAACATAAATACAGCATGACAAACGCCCAAAGTATCATGGAAGGATTAGGTAGAGGGCATATGAGACATACTGTGATATTTATGACTACACTAGAAAAACTTCAATGCACATTTATGTGACTTCATTTGCATTTAAATCCTGATAAGACAAGGAATCTTGTGCAAATAATTACTGTTGTTTGCTACAATGAACAGAAGTCTCGATTAGGAACCAAAATGAAGTTCTCTTTGACTCTCCATTGTAAGTGAGTCTCTTATCATACTTTCCTGCAGTTCAGGTGTCCAATGAGTTTCACTCTTTAATAAACCACTTTTGGGTTGTGTTTCCTTCTGCTCCTTCAGAGTACTTTGGGTTGGCCTGTAGACTAGCTCAATTTTGTTTCCCACTTTCACCTAGGACCTGAGTGTCTTGCTTCCTTGTCTCTTGCTCAGCCATTTTCCTTAAACGTCATAGTCTGCCCTTTCATAGCAGAAATGAAGGCATATCTTTTTACTTTTAAGAAATTAAAAGAAAATTGAGGACCATAAACGGCAGTGTTACAAGAGTTAATAGCTGATACTAGCTGTAATAAGGCACCATACTGACATACAGAGTAACCATATTAACAGAAAAGTATAATTTATATTTGCATTAATGATGAAATGTATTTTGAAAGTTCCTACTACTATCTGTATTAAACTGCTTTTTTATCTGACGTATTTAATCTTGTAAATGTTTTTCTACTACATTTATTTTATTTAACTTTATTAATTTCTTGGACGGGCACATCATCTGTGCTTAAGCCGTTTTATACGGACAGCCTGGGACCACTATGTGGTTAAGTGACGTGCTTAGATTCACAAACTGTGGAAAGGAAAGCAGAATGAATGAAACCCAGGACCACAACATGAAGTGTGTTAACAACTCCTACTATTAATCACGCACACGAAACTGCCAGGCTTTATATGACGTCTGGACATTTCTATAAATGGATGTGCCTCTGGCCCAGCTCATCTCTCAGGATAAGTAGCGTTACCTACTTAACAAATAAAAAATATAATAAATAATTAACTCTTCCCTTCACTAATCACTTTATAATCCTTCCATATTACATACCCTGCTAATAATACTGGCCCCTTCTGTTGGGTGGCTAGCCACACTTCCAAAAGCTGCTGCACTTAAGTGTTTCTATCCCTTCTCTTCACCTGATCTGTATGTATGTGCTGCTGTTAATTCAGGTATCATTTGCTTGTAATAATGTTTGCACCTGAAAGATAATGCATTTTGTGCATTAACACACTTTGTTTGGAATTATTACTTAATTTCTGAAAGGATTTATCACTGCTTAAAATGAGTTACTATTTTTTTTTAGTTCATCCTTCCACAGTTACATCCTGAACAGAATTAATGTACAAAATCTAACAGTCCTACTGGCAAAATCACTGCTGGTTAATCCACTCTCTAATCGCTTGTGTGGGTCATTAATCAACAGCTATCGCTTCATTCCTTTTGGGATTACTGAGCTACTCAGAAGCCCTACGGCATATTGTGGAGACATTGGCCATAACCTTTTACATAGCAGTGCAATACATTACCTAATGCAGAAACAGCACAGATGCTGCCTAAGGCAAACAAAACTTTGCTGAGTCCAAAATAAAATCTAAATGTTAAAGAAAGAGCCATCACTAAAGAGCAGATAGTAAAAATATTTTACCTTGAAGAATAAAGGTTTATAATCTCTCGATACCATGGAGCCATTTTGTTTACTTTTGTAGCCTGTCCCAGGACAGTAAGTGCCCCACCTTCAAGTATATACATTAAACAAAAATGGCACAGATAAAGAAGAAAAGGATTAAAATATACATATAATTATATAGGTTTGTTGTATTACTAACTATGCAACAAACTGTTTCTGGTATGATAACTTTATTATATGGATCACATACTTTAATAACATAAAAGGGCTCTGAAATTGTTCAAGACATCTCTGCTTCAGTTATGCATTTGTCATTGTAGTTCTATTTTTCCAGTTTTATTTGAAAACGTTTTTTTCTGTTCAAGCTCAATGCTGACCTCTGATCCTTGTCTGCTTCTCATTGTCCCATCCTCATTGGAGCTTAGGCTTAGTTGGGGGGGGGGGTGATAACCCTGGCATTTTTCCTTGTCTGGGTAGTTCTTCCATTTTAAACAAAGAAAACCTTAAGGCCCCATTTCCAGGAAAAGGCTGTTTGTACTTCCCCTTTAAGTTGCATGTTCACAGGTTCATAGGTATATACTAGACTAATGACCACTAAGACCCTTATAAGCCACATGTGACCCACAAATTTGATTTATGCAGGGAGTGATTTGCTGACTGCCTCTGTTCATCAGAGAGATAGGGGTCAGACAGAGGTGAATTTCTGATAAGCCACTCATAGGTCCAAGTTGTGCTTAGACAGGGTTAGGGAGGAACTCTGCTTCACATGGATGGGGAGTATGTTTCATAAAATGGGAATTCTCTGAGAAATATATCTGTCTGTCCAACCTGTCCTATTTATGTCACAAGCAAAATTTAGTTCAGTTGCTGTTTGTTTTGCAGATGTGCAAAAGGTTCATCAAAACAGGGTCCAGGAATGCACTGGATGCCAGGCAAAGATTACCTCTCAGTAGACTGTATGGTATACAATAAAGAGACAGGGCTTTGAGGTGATCAGCATAGGACATTTTGTTTATTCCCAGCATTCTTTTTGTAAGAAACCATTGTGGACATTGCAGCTGCTGCATGTATCTGGTCAGGTATATTTTAAAGAGGGCATTATACTTTATGATCAGTCTGATGAGGGCCGAGTGCAGTTTTATAATGACCTCTCTGGACCTAGATGCCATGCCCATACTTACAGGTTCATAGGTTCATAGAAGGTTACTAGGCTAATGCGCCTAGAGTCCTTACAAGCCTAGCCATATTTATCCTCTGCTGCCCCAGTTGCCGATGGTTAGGTGAGTGAAGTTTGCAGAGGTAAGGGTCTACTGTAATTAATACTCAATTCCTCTGTCCAGGAGGGACATGGACACCACCCCAGGAGTGAATCTGTGGCCACCTAACTATTGATCTAGGTTGCGTTTTACGAGGGTCAGGAAGGGGCTCTGTTTCACATGAATAGGAAGCTTGTTCCAGAGAAGTAACAGTTTGTGTTAGATGTATCTATCTCTCCAGCATGACCTGTTCATGTCAGTGGGTAGGTTAAGATGGAGCGAGGGACCCTCATGCAGTTTGATTTACAAATGTGTGGCATTTCCATCAGGGCTCGGTCACACACTGCCCTGTAAGCCAGGCACAGGTCACCCATTTGGAACATGTAGGAGACAGAATACAGTGACAGGGCTTTCAGTCTTTCCACTAAAGACTTGTTTTATGTACCCTGTAATTTCTTGGTGAAAAAACTCTTGTCATATCTCCAGTTATTGCTGGTGTTTGGTGGAGGTACGTACAAAAAGGAGAATTAATGTAATTATAACATTGTTATAGCTACATGCAATGCCTTTACTTATAAAATGTGCCACATAGAAGGGTTTCCTTACTGCTGTGGATACATGGTGGTCAGAGTTCAGATTGCTATCAACCTGAGTACCCAGATCGAGTGCTACTGGGGATGCTGTCTATAATGTAATTAGGAGGGATGTCAGCTTTCCCAAAGGAAATAATAATGCATTTTTTGCATTTAGCTTTAATCCATGGCTTTAGCACCAATCATTTGCCTGCATTAGCCCTATCTGCAGCATATTAGCATCACTGGTGGACTTAGTGATTGCTCTTAATTTGCAATCATCAGCCACAGGCCATCCAAGTTTGCCTGGACTTCTGAGAAATAAATTCCAAACAGTAAGGGGTCCTGTGGTAAGCCACTGGTGACTGATCTTTTGCTAGAGGTGAAGTCACCCTCTTTGACAGTATGCTTCCTGTTGGCGAGCCTGTTGGCTATCCATCTGGTAATGTAGGGGTTAATTCCAGGGGTGACTCGTGCTATTGGACTGCAGGACTGCAGCCCTCCCGGCTGTAAAATCATATAAATAAACATTAAAACAAAAAAGAAAAGAAAATATCTAAACGAAAATAAAATAACTAAAACTAAAAAAAAAAAACGTGAGTCCCGAACATCGCGCATTTTCTCGATGTCAGACTGCTGGGGAAGCAGTCTGGAGCATGTGCACAAAATCCAGATTGTCTCACCAGAAGTCCGGATTAACATTGCAATGTTTAACTCCAGATATCCCAGACGTTTATGCAGTTGGATCTGCATAGACTGGAAGGGGATCAGACTGCAACGTCTGCAGGCTGGTGAAGGACGTGCATGCTCTCTCTCACGGGATTGGACCATTGACTTCACTCTCTCGCGTGGGATTCTGCAGGGACCATTGACTTTGTGGCTTGATTCTTTCATGGATGGATCGTGGCTCACGGGATGGATTATTTAGCTGGATCGTGGCTTGGTTACTGGCAGGTACGTGTGTGTGTGTGTGTGGGTGTGTGTGTGTGTGTAAGTGTGTGTGTGTGTGTGTGTGTGTGTGTGTGTGTGTGTGTGTGTGTGTGTGTGTGTGTGTTTGTGTGTGTGTGTGTGTGTGTGTGTGTGTGTGTGTGTGTGTGTGTGTGTGTGTGTGTGAGCACTTCCTTCACTTCTCTGATTCTTTTTCTTCTGTATTTCCCTTCTGTAAGGAAAAAATAAGACAAACTGAATTGCTTTACTTCACAATGACAAGACTGTTGAGGAAAAGTTGCATCATTAAAAATGTGGAATGATTACCAAACTGGTTATGTGCCGATCAGTAAGGTGAGAGTGACTGTAACCTGATTCTACAAATATCACTTAGTTTTTTTATGAGATTTTCAAGTCATGGGCAATTTACCTATTTTTAATATTTTGAGAAAATTATGATTTCTGGCTTTCTTTCCATCTATATGCACTGTGCAGTGATTGATTTAATGATAAAGCTAAATGTTCTTTCATGTGCAAACATTTTTGGCTCTGCTTAATATTTCAAATACAGTTTTTAGATGTTTATATTTAGGATCTTGGAAAGGTACAGAAGTAGAGGGTTTATTTTATTTCTGTAGATAGTAAAAAGCCAGAGTCAAATGCTGCTTTTAAAGTAAGTGTGTGTGTGTGTGTTTGTGCGTGTGTGTGTGTATGTGTGAAAATGTCCCAGTTGCAGTGGCTATAGAGAACATGTAACTGGTGGTGGTTAGAGATCAGGCTTGAACCCTGTACATTGAGTGCAGGTAACAAGAGCCTGAATTCCCTACTCACCACCATTTGTAAAATTCTGCAGATTTTTGCCTAATATTTTGTTCTGTTCTGTTCCTCATAACATCTGTGGTTTCTGAACACTTAAATTCTGAGATATTTGATGGTGCAGTGGCAGCATTGTTGCCTCGCAGCTGCAGGTTCTCTGGTTTGATCCTTGGCTAGGGTGCCTTCTATGTGGAGTCTGCATGTCCTCCCTGTATTTGTGTGGGTTTATTTTGATGGTGCAGTGGTAGCATTGTTGCCTCACAGCTAGTGGTTTTCTGGTTTGATTCTTGGCTGTGGTGCCTTCTGTGTGGAGTCTGCATCTCCTATCTGTGTTTGTGTGGGTTTGCTCTGGAGTCCTCCCATGTTACAAAGACGTGTCTGCAGTCTTTCTCCCTGGGCTTCTGCAGAACATTGTTTTTTGTTCCATTAGACTTTCCTGGTTAACAAATGTTAAATAAATAAAATTGACAGGCATTTGAATTTCAGACTTCATATTCTTCAGAAAATACATAGTAACACAAAACCTTTTATTCTAGCAATTTTCTAAGTTTATAAGATTAATATTTGAAATTTGCCCCTAATTTTGGGACTGTATTCCCCCATTATTGGCTTCATCCAGGTTTTTTTGTACTAAGGTTGAGAGCTATGGCAAGAACTGAATTCACTGAATATGTTTGAGGGCTGTATTCCCCCATTATTGGGTTTTTCCAGGTGTTTTGTGCTAAGAGGTTGACAGCTATGGTGAGAACTGAATTCACTAAATGATAGCCATTTAAGTTTCAATCTTCCTCACTTTCACAAAGCAGCTGATTTGGCAGAGTGGTATGTTGTTCTGACTGTTTTGCACAGGGACCTGGGTTCAAGACTGGGCAGTAAAATGTATGGTGGTAACAAAGCATTTTATTCTACCAACTTTCTAAGATTATACAAGCAATTTTGTGTCCCTGGTTTTTGGGCTTTTGTCCCCCCCCCAATAAATTTTGTCTTTTTCCAGATTTCTTGTGCTGCGAAGTTGAGATACAGTTGAGTAGTGAGCAGATTTTACAAGGAGCTGAGAGCTGCAAGGAAAGAGACGTTTAGTGCTGCTTATGCTGACTCTGCTTGCATTGTTAATATCACAACAAGTTGTGTACTTGCTTTTGATGCAGAAGGCTGTGGGTTCTACTCCCACAAGGGGTGGATACTGCCGTACTGAGAATGTCCTCTTTGGCGAAGATACTACCTAGCAGCAACCTCTTCATTAGTTACAGATATCTTTAATGTGAAATTGTTTAGATGACTTACTTCTGCAGAAATTGTGCATATTTACTGATACTAGTGAATTGTATAAGTTTTAGTAGACTTTTTTATGATGGAAATGTTCTCAATTGGACAGTTTTGTCATTATTGGTGCATGCATTTTGTTTCATTGTTTACTGGAAAAATGTTCAAAACAATAAATTTAAAACACCCTCTTTGCTTCATTGTTTACTGGAAAATGTTCACAACAATAAATTTAAAACACCTTCTAAGAACTGTACTGTATTATACAAGGAATATAATTTAATACAATCAGGAAGGTGTATCACACAACACATGTATGTTTTGTGTACAAGGGGCCTATCATTTGAAAACAGCCCAAAGTTAATCTTTGTACTACCCAAATGTATTTTTTGAAAGTTGATTTCACTGCTGTTTCAATGGCAGAGTTTTAATGCTGTCTATTTTCATTTTGAGACTGCACTGCTTTGTTTAGCAGATGTTTTAGTGTTTGCACTGTAAAATACAAAATAAAACTTTCAAATAAAATCCAAATCATCGTAGAAGTAAAGCAATATGCACATTGCAGTGTTTATGGTAAATGGAGCGAAATAGTCAAGTAATAGGACATTGGAATGACTGCAGGGGGTGGCTCCATTTGACCATGATTTTATGAGGGGGAAGGATGGCAAACTCAGACAGCCCCGGCTCAGCTGAACTATACCTCTCAACTGTCCAGATTTTCACAGAATGAATAGATTTTGCCTTCTTTTTGATTTGTTCCTCATAAAATTTGTGGTTTTCTCGTAAATCATTTAGGAATTAAGGTCATTAAATAATGACATACATTAAGTTTCATACAAAACCTCCAGAAAAATGCATGCTAAAGCAAGACCTGTTCTATCAACTAAGTTTATACAAGAGCAATTTTTAGTACTGTTTGTATGTTACCCCAATATATTTGGCCTTGTCCAGATTTCCTGCATTAACAGGTTGAGAGGTACATGCAAATTGCTTTATAGAAATGGGCATATCCAAACCTCTCAACTGTCCCCAATTTTGGCTCAAAATGTTGCTCTCCCTGTAATCCCTCTGCAAAATGTCAATTTTGGAAGAAAACATGGAGGGTTTACAATTAATAAATAATAATCAGAGTTATAGATTACTTTTATTTCAGAAATGCATGTAGATTTTTTTATTTTGTCAGCTGCTCAAGCTAACAGTGCTAATATTAAAAAGTGTCCCTTCATTGACAGGGTCCCAGCTATATTGTGTGGCTATTTTATATTTTTGCATCACATTTTTGGTAAATTTTTCATATAATTGTGGTTTTCTGGCAAATTAGTGGCAAATCATTAAAGACTGAAGTAAGAAAATAATGACAGACATTTCAGTTTCAGATTTCATATCCTTCAGAAAATTCATACTAATGCAAGACCTACTGTTCTATTAGAAAGTTTATAAGAACAATATTTAAATATTGTCCTTAATTTGGGGCCTGACTTTGTCCAGATTTCTTGCTTTGAGGTTAAGAGGTATGGAAAATGTGTCAGGGCCATTGCAGTCAGCCAGAGACATTTCAAGTTGTGACATATTTGTTGCACCCCACTCCCCCATGTAGTGACTCTGAATGTGTCCAAGCAAGGCAAGGAACAGTTATGCAGTGTAAGTGTGCAGAGTACCCCCCCCATCCAAGGTAGACACAAGTACTACAGTGGCTTTTCATGTGTCTTGCTTGATTTTGCAGAATGTTCCGGTTTTCTGTCATATGTTATACTGTTGATTATGCTTCTTATTATTCAGAAAGTGCCTGTTGCTCTATGTTGAAGTAATGATTTCATGACCGCCAGGTAAGCTTGTCTGAGATTGTACGATGCAAGTAAGCTTACTGTTAAAGAATTACCAACATTGAAAGCCTTTTTGTTGTTGCCATGCAGAGAATACTTACATAACTAGATAATGTATAAGCCTTGGGTATTGAAATGCATATGACAGTATTTGTAATAATGGACAGGATTACAGTATTTTAAGAAGCTCATTACCTTTGTTGGAGCCTTGCCGTCATCTTTGCAGGCTTTACCCATAAACTAAACAGAATGCCAATCTATCATGTGTGGTCCATAACTTGTGCAGGGATCCTTTAAGCAATTTATCTTGAGCTTGTTTCTTGTTTGCTGTTCATTTTTTACTTTGATCATGTTTTCCCAATGAAACAAGTAGATAGTTGTCAGGCAGCAGGTCTGTTTTTGGATAAGAAACATTTTTGCAAGTGGGGGTATCATTGCTACTTTCAGCATGTTACTTGGCACATTTTATAAAGCTGAATATAAATTATAATTAGACTTGCAGTGCAAGGAGAAGTGGTTTGAGACGAGAGCTGCTTGTTTGTCTTGTACTTGATTTTGACTGGCAATCCAGTAATGTATTTAAAAAGTAATTTATTTTTTCATGCTTCACAACCTTTTTGTTTCCATCTAGATATTAAGTAAGTTGTCATGCAGCCAATGCACTGAAATATTTTTTTTCTTCTACACTTCATTTTATCTTGATTGGATTCTCATAATGATAGTTTGGTACCCAGGGCAGCGTATTTAATTAAAGTTCCAGTTTTTGTGGTTTTGAGCATGGCTCCTCCCCTTTCTAGTTGGCCACACCCCTTCACATTGGCCCCACCCATTCAGCTGTCTCCTGCAGCCCCCCTTCGATTTGAAGTCACCAGCTGCCACTGGTTAATTCCCAACTGGCAGAGTTTCTTTACAATACCTGAGTGGGGGATTGTGTCAAATACCTTGGCTAGATCTTTTGGGTTTCTAATACCATGATGGGAATGGACCCCATTCCTAAGTCAAAGTATGATTAAAGTTCATGAAATTAGTATTATTTCAATATTTGATGTCAGCCAAAAGTGCTCCTTGCAGCACCTGCAATGTGCCGAGTAATGACTCCTTCTGCAATTCGTATGGAGTTACATGAATTGGTAACATATCTAGATACAATTGTCGATTATTTTTTATAAGACCCATTGCTCATACTATTGCTGGAACTGTCTGGGTATCTCTCTTTCACATTTCTCTCAGCTAGGGCCTTGATGATGTTCTTGAAGAAGTCAACCATGTTTTACAGGCATGATCTACCTTAAACAAATCTGAACCAGGTTTGGTCCAGAGTTTGGAGATTGTCTATATGCTTGTTAATAAGTTCCATAATGATGCTTTCTATGGCCTTGCAGATGAGGCTAGTCAGGTTTATGGAGCTGTAATTCCCAGAGTTGGTTGATATTCCCCCTTTGTGCTGAGGGATTACTGCTGCTGTCCTCCATTCTGCCGGAACATAGCCAGTTCGCAGGCTGTGGTTAAAGAGGGATCCAAGTGAGTCTGCTAGGTCATATTTTAAGTTGCTTAAAAGGCAACCTGGGATGCTGTCTTGTCATATTGCTGCCATGTTTTTGACCTTGAAAAGCACCAAGAATACCTGCTCTCTTGAGATAATAGCCCTAGGAATGGTTCCAGGTATAGTTTGGGGGATGACTGGAGGGGACCGAGGAGTGACGTTTGCTCCAAATTTGTCAGCTAGCAGGTTGGCTATTATCTCTGTTTGAGTATGGGTGGTGCCATCCACAACCAGTTCAGCACATAGCTGGGTATTCCCTTTTAGATTTCATATGTCATTAAAGAATGCCTTGTGAATATCTTTACCTTGAGATGTTATTTTTACTTCATAACTAGTTTTGGAGGACTTGACAAGATTTCTAATTTGTTTGTTTAAGCTAGAGAGAGATTTCTTCCTCTGCTGAGCCCTTTCCCTCTTGTTCTTGGACATTCATTTCTTTCTCTTGTTGTACAGCCGGTTTACACTAGGGGTCCACCAGGGTGGCTTGTTTTTTTGGCAAGACCTGGTTTTAATCCGGTCAGGTACAGCTGATTCTCTATACAACTGCTTAAGTGGTTATACAGGGCATTGGTGTACACCTCTGCATAGGAGTCAGTGTTATCTGCATTTGAAGCAGCTTTGAATCTTCTTATAACAGCACATAATGGGAGGTAATTTGTCTTTGAAAGAGTCTTAAGCATTTTTGAGCCTGATGGGATATCTGGTCTTATAATTACATCAAAAGAGACTGATTTATGGTCCGATCTTACCAGGGTGGCCATCACACGGGGGGGGGGGGCAGAGTGCAATGCTGTCCCATGTTAGTGAGTACTATGTCCAGGACATTTGAGCCTCTTGTGGGTGTGCTGACTAGTTGTTCTTGAGCACTTGCATTGACAATGTGCAAAAAACTCTGAGCCAACATGTTTGTGGTCATGTTTGTTTCCCAGTCAATGGTAGGATAATTAAAATCACTCATGAGTAAGGTGTTAGGCTGTATGACAACTGACTTCAGTAAGTCCAGGTATGCGGTATACTTTTCCCATTTCATGGTGGTGGACCTATAGCTAGTTATAATGTGCTAGGTGGCTTTACCTATAGTTATTTGGACATGCATTAGCTCAAGAGAGTCATACTGTTTGACCGATCTTGAGGGGTACTTATCCTTAATGAAAATGGTAACAGCTCCTCCTTTGGTTCTTTCATGCTTAGTTTGTGGTTTGAACATATGGAAAGCAATGCAGCCCTGGATGACTGAGGTGCTTTCCACACCTTTGAACCATATCTTAGCAAATACACAGACGTCAGCATCTTCCAAAATGATGAGTGTGTCCAGGGAGTGCAGTTGTTTGTTTAGACTCCTAGCATTAAGCAGCAGTACCTTGAGTTTATCTAGAGAGGAATTTGTTATGTTGGAAGGTTTATTATCTTGACACTGCCTATAAAAGGAACAGTAGGGGTGGCTAATGCCTTTTCCAGTATCCAAAAGCCTAGAAAAGATAGGTGCAGACCATCTTTGGCAAAGCAACATGTCCTGTCGACTGTGTCTTCCCAGGCTGACAGATATTGGACCCTCTTGGAATGACACCAGAAGCTAAGCCAATTGTTAAAGTCAATCATTTTTGTTTGTATTGTGACATCATCCTTGAAAAGGTAGAATGCTTTTTAAGGCTAGGCTTATACTGCCTGTGACATAATCTGAGAGCTCAGTTATGTCTCTCTTCATACAGTCCACTGAGGCATGTCTCAAGTCATTCACCCCACATGGACTATGACAGAATCATACCAGTACTTTTAGTTGAGTGACCTGGCTTGAGTGACTTGATGGATCCTGGCACCTGATAGGCAGCTAACCATACCCCACTCCATATTCAGCCAGGTGAGGGGAACATCCATGTGTCTCACAATGGAGTCAAATATGACCAATACCTTAAGTTTTGCAGTGTTATACTTTATGGGTTTATTTGTTGAGAGACTGGTGTGTGTGTGTGTGTGTGTGTGTGTGTGTGTGTGTGTGTGTATTATTACGTGTTATGGTTGTTTTTTTTTTTTTGCATTATTATGTGTGTAAGTGGGTTTCATTTTGGAGGCCTCTGATCTTTTGGTAAGTTACTAGTGAGTACCTCTGCATATGTGGGTTTATGTGATATGTGCTTGTTTAGTGTGGGAAGTGTGTGTGTGCTGACAACTTGTTCAGCATTTTTTAATTTTTGATTGTTAGATATCACACCTTAAAAACAAAAGTTTGAAACTATTCATACAATTTGCATTAATAACTTTCATTTCAACATGTTAGAACATTTGTTCAGAGAATTTGATTAACAATAACCATAAAATATATAATAAACCAAAAACTATATACAGCCAAGTGCTAAACAATATGTTTCATTTAACTTTTCATACTTTTACTATACCTATCTGTATGTTTAAAAGAGAAAGGAGAAAAAGAAACAACTAAAAAAAAAATAAAATAGTAGGACTATATTACCTAGCAATTACAAGGAAAAGAAAACTTAATGCACTTTGTTTAGGTTTAATTAATTTCTGATAAAACCCTTCCTAGCTTTTCATAACAGTATATGCTCAAGGCGAAAGCTCTATCTTTTCTTAAAATAAGCCCATTTGTTTGTATTATTTGTTATTAGCTTTTGTGTTAAAATGTATTTTATTGCCATGCTTTTTAAAACCAGACCATGACATCTGTGTCTTATCCAACCAGTTTTGGGTGATGTATAATTTAATTAATGAAAAAAAGGTAATTAGTGCAAATAAGTTTTGTTAAGGCATCTTCTGGGAAGTGATGTGTAAGATAGCAAATTCCCATGACAATGTATTTATTTCATAACCCAGTTTTTCAAGTTTAACTCTTAGGGAACACAACTTAAAAGTACATTTGCAATTCCAAAAGATATGGATTAGATCTGCTCTCTGAGATTGTCAGTATGGACAGATTGGAGAAGTTTTTACACTGAATTTATTCATCTTTACTGCAGTTAGATAAGCATTATTTGCAATCATTAGTTGGGTGTACATGGGTTTTTTTAAATGGGATTAGTTTCAGTGAAGTTTTAAAAGAATGGGCTTTTTGTTTCTAAATAATTTCTGGATTTTGTTTTGTCCAGTAGTATGAAAATAAAATAGAGGAGTGACATTTTAGGGATACAATTTCCACTGGAACATCCAATGGACCCCTCAATGGCTGTATTTGTAGATATAACGTTTGCTGTAAATTTTCACAGGAACATTCAATGAACCACTCAGTAAATAAAATCTGCAACAAAATTATTTGGTGAGCGTTTTCGTGGCATAGACACACCACTTCATCATACCTATTTCTAATGAAACATCCAACTCTTGTATATCCATGTTAATTAAAAACAACCAATCATCAGTTAGCAGCAATTAACTTAAACACACCTTCCTTAAAAATAGTACATTTCTAAAGACTAACATTTTGAGAACATAATATACATTCCTATCTGTTAAAAACATTTTATTAAAAATATATATCAAAAGACATATACTACAATGTATATGACTGTTGTACCTAATTGTACACTTTATTTTTTTGGCTAATGTTCTTGATTTGTTTGGATATTTTAGAGATACAGTGACTTTAAATGAGTTTGATAACATCTTTTTCTTATAATTTAGTAAGTTCCATATATTTCTGCACATATTAATATTCTTTTCATTTATGTCAGGGTTTTCCATAAATGGAGTGCATAGTTCTCTAATTTGTCTTAGGGTTATGGTATATCCTTTGGGTAATGTTTAAGGTTTTACATATTTTTTCTATAGGTTGATTTGTATATTTTAAGATAGCCCAAATAATTGCCTCTTTAATGAGGGGGTAGTTGCTTAAGTTTATCATTCTTTTGGCTAATCTAAGATTTGGATTTAAGTTTAATGGTGTAAAACACTGAAAGTATGTATTAAGTTTAGTGATTCCATTACTTTGTGAAGTCTCATTATTTTATGTTTTAACAGGTTATATATTTTATTGAAACATTCTTTACTAAGAAAAGGGAGGTTCTTAGGATTAAATGTACATGTCTTTAAGCATTCCTACCATAATTTAATTCATAGCGGGGTCCAAATTTTTTCCTGGGGGGGGGGTCATAATCTGAGATTTCAATAATGTTGTTTGATTGTTTGAGCAAATTATATCATAGTACAAATTTAGATCTGGTAGTCCCAGTCCTCCATTTTCTTTCGAATATATCAATTTCTGGTAACATATTCTGACCAACGTGGGATGTCATATGAACTTAGCTAAAATAGTTTTTAGTTTTTTAAATAAACTATTATGTACTATCATGTTTCATGCATTGAAAAGGAATAATATTCTTTGAAGAATATTCATTTCAATGATTGCTACTTTTGATAGGAATGCAAATTTTATCTTTTCCCATCTTGCAATATCATTTTCAATATTTGACATCAGCTTTAGTAAATTATTTTGGATTAAAAATCTTTGATCTTATTGAAAAGAGATCCTTAGGTATTTTAGGGAATAGTTTATTTTTATTTCTGATCTTGGAAAGTAGGAAGCTATATAGTCTATGGAGTTTACAGGGAAGATCGACAATTTTGTTGAATTAATTTTATATTTAGAGACTTCTGAAAACATCTTTATAGAGTTTAAGATCTTGTTTAAGTCACTATTTATGAGTGTGTAGTATATATTCAAATCATCTGCAAAGGCCATTAATGCCACTTTAGTATTCAATATTTTTGGAATGCAATGATATGCAAGTAACAAAAGGGGTTCTATATATAAATTAAAGAGGTAGGAGGATAATGGACATCCTTGCCTGTTTCCATTTTTAATTTTTATTGGCATCGAGTTTGTTTTATTAATGTTTAATATTGTTTGGACATATTTTGTATAGAATCTTGTTTTTTTTTAATGTAACTTTGAGGTATATCAAAATACTGCATTACTGAAAATAAAACGTGATGGTTTAATCTATCAAAGGCTTTGCAAGCGTCTATAGCTAATGTGTATATTGGACACTCATACTACTTTGACAACAGAATCATCATGTCCAATGTTAATGTATTGCCCCTCACCAGTCTGTTTTGCATAAACCCTGACTGACCTGATGGTATTATACTTGGTAGTATACTTTGTAATCTATTTGCCAATACTAATGCTAGAATTTTAATATCTAAATTAATTAGAGAAATTGGTCTGTAAGTCCATGGATCTTTATTATCTGACCTTTCTTTTGGAATGAATATCATTTTAGAGGTATTCAGATATCTATCTGTGATATCATTCTCAATTAAAAAGTTGTATATTGATAATAAGATGTTTGATATTTTTTGTGGAAAGGTTTTATAAAATTCGGCCATGTAGAAATCCGGTCTGGGGGCCTTACCTGTTTTAAGATTTTTTTATTGCTAGTAAAATTTCCTGTCAGCTCAGAAGAGTTTCTAGTAGGTCTTTCTGTTCTTGGATTACTTTTGGAAAATGTAGTTTTTTTAGGAAAAGATCTTTCTCACGTTCTGTAATAGATTTTTCTTGTTGACCATATTGTTGAGAATAAATCTCAGTAAATCATAATGTCCTCATTTCTGTAATAAGAATTACCTTGGCATATTATTCCTGATATAGATGAAGTATTTTTATTTATATTTAATAGTCTTGATAGGATTTTTGATATGACTTGTGTTTAGTCATATCCTTTTGCTAATGATCTCAGTTCTATAAAGGAGTATTATTCTGCATGCAATTGGTATTATTGTTTTTTAAAGTTATTTAATTGTTGCTCTAAAGATGGGTTAAAATTACTAGACAATTATTTTTCTGTTTCAGATATTTCCCCTTTATTTGTAATTCTTTTTTGTTATATAACTTTTTATAGTAGGTTGCTTTATTAATCAAAATTCCTCTCACCTGTCTTTCGTTGCTTCCCACTGAATATCATGAGGGATTTGTAATGTAGCAATATTGTTTACATGTTTGTCTAGAATGTTATTAATATCTTGTATGACATAATTCTTCTGAAGTAGATTTGGGTTTAATGTCCAGTTATAATTTTTATGTTTCAGATTAGTAGGGTTGGGCCAGCTTAATTTCAAAGTTATTTTGGAGTGGTCTAAGAAAAATCTATTTTCTATATAATAGTGAATCTCTGCCCTTAAAAATGATCCAGAAATTTAAAAAAATCTAGTCTGGACCATGATTTATGGCATTGTCAATAGTATGTGAATTTACTTACAGTTCAGTTGTTTGACTGAAAGCAGTTAAGATCTAAAATTGTTGCTGTAGCCTGATTGTTATATTTTGAGCACTTACTGGTTCTATCTGTCATAGGATCGCATATTGTATTCCAGTCCCCCCCAATGATGTAATAATGATTTTGAAAAAGGTTAACATATATTGTCATAATAAATTCTTGTTGTTTTACACATTGACCATATATATTCAAAAATAAGGTCAGTTTATATAGAATCATTTTTTGAGCAGTAAAATACCATCTTCTATCTATATCTGAATCATACTGTATAATTGTTTCTTTAAATAGAGTTTTAACTATGATTGCCACCCCTTTACAGTGGGTTTTATTTCCTGATGCAATATATTTTTATATCCATTTTCTTTTTTTGTCTTGTGTCCAATTCTCTGCTAACATGTGAGTCTCCTGTATGAAGGCTACCTCTGCTTTTGATTTACATATTAAGTGTAACAATAATTTCCTTTTTCTAAATTTCTTGTATCCCTTTAACATTCCATGAATCAGTTATCCACGTTTATTTTCCTTATTACCTTGTGTCTTCTTAGAGATATCTCCTTGTGTTTGTTTCAGAAATTTTTTAGGCAAAAAGTTCAGCATTTGCATTTATAGCACTTGAGTCTTCCAGCCCTTATCCTGTGCCTAACCACTAACCTGCTTGGCCAGGAAGAAAAGCAAAGATTAGAACAATGCTTTTTAACATGTTGTTGAGGATTTTTTTTACAATTCCTAATATGTTTGAATTTTATTTCTTTAAGATACTTTTTAATGTAACAAACATACACTAGATACATTATGTACTCTAAGGCTAACCTATCCTTCCCTACAAACCTGAGCCTGTGTCATGGCTCCTTTCTGAAATGGAAAAAAAAAACAAAAAAAAAAAAAAAGGAGGAAGCTTCAATGTGTATAATCCAATTACTTTGGATATGTCTGTTAATCTTAGATTTGTTAGTAGTCTGAATATTTATGTATATATATTATTTATATAAAATAACATTGAACAGTTCTTATGATATTTTTAAAATTAATGCATAAAACTCTCTTTAACACTGTGAGTCCCTTGTGGGATGTTTCCCATTAAAAAAAAAACTCTGTGAGTTACTAAACAAATATTTATACATTTTTACATCACTAGACATCTTCTGAGTATTTGTTTAGTTTTTTTATAAGTGCTAGCTCAAGTTCAGTTTAATCTAACTATCATTTCAGGTCTACATCATATAATCGAATGTTGACAATTTCGAACGCTCTAAAGAGTGAAAATGCCGGAACTCGAAGTTCTGTTATTGAGACTGCAGTACAGTGAAGATCAGAATATTTGCCCTTTTCTCCCTGTAGTGCGATCTTGGAGTTGGAATATATGTTTAGTGGGGAGGGGGCACAGCTCCCCCACAATAAGGAGTTTGAGTTCTGGCATTTTCTCTCTTTAGAGCGTTCGACATTGTCAACATTCGATTATATTATATAGACCCATTATTGGGTCTATATCATATAATCGAATGTTGACAATGTTGAATGCTCTAAAGAGTGAAAATGCCAGAACTTGAAGTTCTGTTATTCAGATTGTAGTACAGTGAAGATCGGAATAGTTGCCCTTTGCTCACTGTAGTGTGATCTCGGAGTTGGAATATATATTTAGTGGGGGGTGGGGTAGGGCACAGCCCCCCAATAAGGAGCTCGAGTTCCAGCATTTTTGCTCTTTAGAACATTTGACATTGTCAGCATTGGATTATATGATATAGACCCATCATTTAATCAGTACATGAATACTCAAACAAGATGAATGTTATTCAAAGCTGTTCTAACTCCATAGTGTTTAAAACTAGAGTCTTAGCCATTACAAGTGAGGGTACACATTCCCACAAAGTATATGCTTTATACATTGCATTATCATTCAGCAACATGAAAGAAAAAAATTACAGTTTCAGTTTTCTATTATTGTTAGTTCCACCAAGGAAACAATGAAGTCAAGCTCTAATTTCTGACATTTCAAGTCATATAAGATGCTTGTTTCTGTTGGCTCAAACAATGATTGAGACTTATTACATTGCAGGTATTGCAAGTGAATTACAGGTTTACTTCTAATTTACCAGACCATCAATGGTACTAACAGCAAATATAATTCAAGAAGAACCTTCAGCTATAAATAGGAAAACAAAACAGATTCAAGCCAGAGAAAATATCAGTGAACTGTTTCTCGGTTCTAACTGCAGTAGCAATATGCTGTAATTAAACATAGGCATAATGTAAAGTTAACAGAGCCATCATAAACATTTAATAAGTTCTGAACCTCTATGCGAAAGTCACAACTTCAATTCATTCAAACTATTCTTGACATTCTCCCACTTAGAAGGAAGATATGCTCATAAAAGTAGATGCCAGATTAATATTTTAATTTTAAACATCACAAACCATAACCATATTTCATAGAAAGAGAGTTCATGTTCATTCAACAGTAACATTTTTTCCTCATCTTTCCATGCAGTTTTGCATCTATTGTAGGTTGGTTTTCTCATTCCTCCCACTTCATACCCAACTCCAATCCCTCATTAGAAACTCTCTACCTTTTTGCTCTTAATAGAAGCATTTTCTAAAACTGACATCTTCATGTTGTTCACATCCTCGTACAACTCCATTTGTCTTGTCTGAGAACCCATTAACAGATAGGAGGATGGAAACAGGAAGCAGAAAAAGAAAGAGTGTTCCAGTCAGTATTGTTTGCAATTCAAAATAAGTCCTACCTGGAATGCTCCTGAATCGCCCCACTCCCCACTTGCAGGTTCCATCACAAATAGAGGAGAATTGGTAGTGTACAGGTAATATGTTTAGCAATTTCTTGATTTATGGATGTGTGATTAAGGCATAAACTTTACCTGTTATAGTATTATTAGTTTTCTGAAATTTGTAACTTGTCAGTTATTGGATTTCGGTAGTTCGTTGAACACTATAATAAAAGCACATTTGGCTTTGTCCACTGAATCAACTACATATCTGATGTCTTTATGTTGAAATGACAGAGAGTTTGGGTAATGCATCTGGATTTTTATCTTTTTAGAGATTAAGTAAGCACAGAAAGGTGAAAGCTGCTGTCGGCTGTGTTTTATTCGAATGGGCAGGACCTGAGCGAACGATATTTTATTCCTGTTCCAAATGATATTTTTTTTTCTTTTTTGCTACTGTTATGATTTTTGTAACATCCTGGAAGTTTAACAACTTTACATAGATTTGTCTTGGTTTATTCACTACTTGTGTTGGTTGAATAGCATAGCATATTGTTGACCTCTGCAGGGTTTTCCAAAAGTTATTCCAGGATTTTTTGCATTGTCTCTATCAGGTTTGCTTGCTCATATTTTTCTGGGACTCCCTTATAGGTTCTTAGGTTCATAGGTAGGTACTAGGCTATCTGCCTGAAGGCATTTATAAGCCTAGCCAGAATGTGTTGGCTTCCGCCGCCCCCTTAGATTAGTTCCCTGTGCCTCTGTCCAGCAGAGCTACTGAAGTGATCCCCGGGGTAAACTTTTTGTTTCCCATCCACTCATCAAGGTTTCTCTTGAAGAGGGTTAGTGAGGAGCTCTGCCTAATGTAGATTGGAATCTTGTTACAAAGCATGGGAAGTCTCTGGGACAGGAATCTATCCCTCCAGCACATCCTATTTATTGTTGTGGTGAGGTTTAGATCCCCAGAGTGTGTGGCTCGAGGGGATATGGTTTTCTTTAGGTGGAGCATATCCATCAACTCTGGGTTGAACATGTCCTTGTATGTCAGGCAGAGATCACCTCTGAGTAGGCGGTATGCAACCGAGTACAGCTGGAGTTTCTTCAGTCGAGCTGCATAGGGAATCTGTTTGAGGCCTGTGATCCTCTTGGTGAGGTACTTCTGTGGTCTTTCCAGTTTTTGCAGGTGTCTTGTAAGGTACATCCCAAATGGGGCATTGTACTCTATGATGGGTCTGATGAGTGATGAGTAGAGGGGCACAATGACCTCTGTTGATCTGGATGCGAACCATTTTGGGATTAGCTGGGCCACATAGAAGGATCTTCTAACCACTTTGGCAATGTGATTATCAAAGGAGAGATTACTATCTACTTGGGTCCCCAGATCCCTTATTACGTCTTCCATATTTAGGGGACTACTACCTATGTGGTAGTTTGTGGGTACTTTGTTTTTTCCAAAGGGGATGACTATGCACTTTTTGGCATTTAGCTTGAGGCCATGATTTTGACACCAGGTATCCGTCTCAGTGAGACCCTCTTGGAGGATGTCTGTGTCAGCCAGAGAGTCAATTATAGCCCCTAGTTTGTAGTCGTCTGTGAACTTGGTCAGTCATTGTCCTCCTGTGCTTGCCTGTACCTCTGAGAAGTATTTGCCGAACAGGAGGGGTCCTAGGACTGAGCCCTGAGGAATGCCACTTGCAACCGGTTTAGAGTCAGACGTAGCTCCCGCAACTCTCACCATGTGGGTTCTGTCTGTGGGCCAGTTGGCAACCCATCTTGTGACATAGGGGTTTATGTTCAGGCTGGTGAGCTTGTCTATAATACCAGAATGGGGAATGGTGTCAAAGGCCTTTGCGGAGTCTTTGTAGGCTGTGTGTACCCCCTTTTCCTCATCTATAGCCTTGGTAACTGTCTCAAAGAATGCAACCAGGTTTAGGAGGCATGATCTGCACTTAACAAAGCTGAACTGGGTAGGGTCCAGTGTTTGGAGGTTCCCAGTGTCTCTGTTAATGAGTTCCATGATGATGCGCTCCATAGCCTTGCAGACCAAACTAGTCAGGCTTCTACAGTGATAGTTCCTGGGGTCTGTTGTGGCTCCACCTTTGTGGAGTGGAATAACCATTGCTGTGCGCCACTCTATGGGTATGTAGCCTGTGGAGAGGCTGAGTTTGAACAGTGTGTTTAGATGAGGGGTTAGTTCACATTTGAGCTCATGTTTGACGCAGCCTGGGACACCGTCCGGTCCCATTGATGCTCTGTTTTTGGCTTTGGAGAGGGCTGTTTTAACCTGAGTGTCTGTGATTTCAGGGACTCTACATTCATCTGGTATGGTTATGGGTCCTTTTGGGGGTGAGAGGGGGGTGATGTTTGCACTGAACCTGTCTGCCAGGATGTTGGTGATATCTGTCTGTTCAGTGAATTTTGTGCCATTTTGCACTAACTCTGAGCAGATCTGAGCATTGCCACTTAGATTCATGACATAGCTAAACAATGCCTTGTGGTTATCATTGGAGTCCTTGACAATTTTTATTTCGAAGCTAGCCTTCGATGATTTTATGAGGGATTGTAGTTTCTTGCTGATACTGATCAGGGATGTCTTCCCTTCTTGGGATTTTGATATTTTCTGTACTAGTTTCCTCCTTCTGTTGTACAGCTTGTTTATGGCAAGGGTCCACCAGACTGGTTTGCTTTTCTTGGACGAGTGAGTCTTGGTTTTGCTTGGGATAGCACGATCCATGCATTCTTGTAGGTGCCTGTAAAATGCATTAGTAAAGGATTTTGCAGCTTGGACAGCGTTATCCTTTAGCATGAGGGCTTTGAAACTTTCCACCTCGGTCTTAAGTAACGTGAAGTTTGCTTTTGAAAAGTTTTTCATGGTGGTTTCCTTGACCGGGGGTGGGGGTGGAATGTGGATATCCAGATTGATTTGTTTATGGTCAGATCTAACCAGCGAGGGGTTGACCTCCAGTGTGGAACACCAGTTGAGCATTTTGGTGATGACCAGGTCCAATATCTTGTCACCTCTGGTGGGAGTATTGGCCAGTTTATCTAGGGCATTTGAGTTTATAAATTCTAGGAAATGTTGGGCAAGGGAGTTAGTACTTGAGTAGTTCTCCCAGTTAATGTTTGGGTAATTGAAATCACCCAATATTAGGGTGTTTGGTAGGACCTTTATGTTTCCCAGTATTTCCAGAAATGCAAAATGGGGGTCCTGGGACATGGTGGGTGATCTGTAGCAAGCTACAATTTGAATTGTAGTTTTGCCCATTGCTAGTTGCACGTGAATGATCTCTGAAGCATCGTGCTGTGCCACTAACCTGGAGGTATGGGTATCCTTGATGAATATGGATATGCCCCTGCCTTTTGGAGTTCGGTCTGGGTTCTGTGGCCAAAATGTATGGTATGAGTTGTAGTCTGGTAGTGCTGGGGTGCTCTCTGGAGCCTTAAATCAGGTTTCTGCTACTGCACATACATCGATTTTCTCTATACTGAGGAGTGCCTTGAGTGCATGCATTTTGAGGTTTAGACTTCTGGCATTGAGTAGCATTACTCTCAGTTTTTTGTTACTTGTGCTATTTACGGCAGTGGGTTTGTCTTTTCAGCCTTGCCTAAAAAGGCACTATGGGGGTGGCAAGTGCCTTGGCCAGTATTCGAAAGCCTAAGGGTGACAGGTGCAAGCTGTCTCTAGCAAAGCAGAGTGGCTTGTCGAGCATGTCATCCCAGGTGGACAGACACTGGATCCCCTTTGAATGACACCAGAAACTTAGCCAATTGTTGAAATTGATAATTTTTTCTTTATACTGTGGTATCATTCTTGGTGAGAGCAGGATGCTACTCAGGGTCAGGCTCATACCGGCCTGTGCTATGTGATCAGAGAGCTCTTCCATGTCTCTTTTCATGAAGTCCAGGGAGGTATGACTCAGGTCATTCACATCAACATGGAAAATGACAGAGTCATATTTGTACTTGTTCTGGGGTGACATGAGTGCTTACGTTATGTGGCGGATCCTGGCACCCGACAGGCAGCTAACAGTAACCTTCTCCTTCAGCCTAGTGAGTGGGACATCAGTGTGCCTGACTATAGAGTCACTTATCACTAGTGTGTTGGGTATGTTATTTTGCCTTAAGGGCTGTGACTGCATGGCACACTGGTTTTGTGAAGTATGTCTTTCATGGTTTGTGTTAGGGGGCGAAGGTTGCTTGGATGTCTGCTTTGGAGGTCTCTATTGCTTTTGTAGATTTTTATTTAGAGCCTCCGAGTATGTTTTCATGTATTTATGTGTGTTTTTTGCCGGTGCTGGTTTAATGGGTCTATGTAAGACTGGTGGTGTGATGCAAGTATTTCCCTTCTCCTCTTGACTGTCTGTTCCAGTCTTGGGTTGAGAGAGCTTAGCCTCCACTTTGGCTGTATAATTGCATCTCTCGCATGTATTAGTGTTTGGTGGTAGGAGGAGAGGGTTGTCTGTACATGAGGCAGTTGTAACATTGCCTCAAAATGCCCAGATTCACCAGTTGGACTGGAGAGTACGCCTGATTAACATGTTGTTTCTTCTACTCCTTTCTTCCAGAGCCATACTTTTTTGTTGTTGGTCTTGGATGTTTTTGGCAGTAACTTTTCTGTCTGTCTGGAGTCAGTCTATTTTTATTTCATTTTCCATTACTTTAGCTTCTGTTTTTTCCAGTCAAGAGACAATTTGGTTTAATGTGTCTCCGAAGCCAGATAGTTGGTCAGAAAAGCTTTGGATTGCTAATTGTAAGGGCTGCAGTGCAGATTTCCAATCTTCCAGGTCAGGCATTTGCTCCAATCTGGGCCTGGAGACTTTTCTTGCATTTTCTTGCAGTCTAGCAGTTCTTGGTCTTTTAATTAATGATTCTTTTTCCAGCGTTGCAACAACACAATATTTTGTTTTAGATATTTGTGCATCCATTGTTTCAATTTCCGTATCATTTGACATCTTAGCAGAGTTTGTCTATTTTATAGACTTGTATTGGCCTTTCCTTCTCTTTCTCCATGTGGTGGATCCTCTGGAATTTTTTTCTGGAGATTTTATTATGGTCTCTTGATTTCTTTGGAGTTTTCCTGTTTCTCCAACCAAAATTAGTACTTCATTAAGTTTAATTCAGAGCTTTTTCTCTTTCTTTATCTATACTATACTTATTTAAATTTGTACTAAGCAATGATTATTGTAGAGCCATAACAAATAGGTGTTCATAGGATACCCGCCATCTTTGAAGCAACCTGTTCGGCATTTGATTTGTATTTATGTGAGAGTCTTGTCTCCAATTTTGCAGTGTAACTACATCTCTCACATAAAGTATTTGTTTGTTTCAGGAGTAAGTGGTTGTCAGTATACATGAGACAATGTCTACATTGCCTCAGAATGTCTATGTCTATCAGGCTGGCCAGAGAGATGATGGGGAACTGCACCTCCGTGATGGCAGGCTCATACTGTATGTTTTATTAGGGAAGAGAATGGGTTAATTTGAAAGTACTGTGCTGGTAGCACCAAGACAAGGGCTAAGGCTGATCAATACGGAAACACTCCTCATTGCGCAACTGAGCAGAAAAGCTTGAAGAGGTTTCACTGACTGATGTTATGGGAAAAAGTGAGTTTCTAGGCTTTTGCATCTGTACAGGACACTGCTAACTGCAGTACCACACAAATGCGAGGCTTGAATATGAGCAAGAGAAATACTTTTTAAGCTTATCAGAAAAGCACACAACTCAGACAGGTTAGATCAGCCCACTTCTGCCATAAGGGTGCAGGAAAACAGCTTCTTAATGTAGAATAGCTAGTATGGAGACCAAATGTAACAAGACTACACAAACTATCTACAACAGCCCTACAACTAACAGATGTAATATAACACAGTGCAATTAACTACTTAAAGCAGCAGCAGACAGTACAGTGCTTTTTTTGAAACTGCTAAAGTGCAGTCACAGTATATGAGAAGTGCAAAAACATACTTATAAGTTGAGTAACATAGAAGGATTTTCTTACTACATTGGACTCATGTAGGTTGAAAGCTAGGTTACTATCCACATCAGTTCCCAGATCCTTGACTAGTGAGTCAACTATTAGAGGTGTTTATTGATGATGTAGTTACCTGGGTGGCTGATATTCCAAAAGGTAGTATAATGTGTTTCTTGGCACTGAGTTTAACCATGGCTTTGACACCAATCATTTGTCTGTGGAGAACTAATTGATTACTCCCAATCATTTGTGAACTTGGTCAGCCAGAGGTTTTTGACATTGGTTTTGACCTCCAAGAAGTAGATGCCAAAGAGGAGTGGTTCCGGCACAGACCCCTGAGAGGCTTCACTGCTACCTGGCCTCTTTGTAGAGGTGACCTCACTGATTCTCACCTCCTGAGTCCTATCTGTGTACCAGCTAGCTATCCAGCATGCTATAAAGGGGTTTATACCTAGTTCTGTAAGTTTGTTGACAATGCCTGATGGAGTATTGTATCAAACGGTTTAGCCAGATCGAGGTAGGAAGTTTGCACCACTTTCTCCTCATCCATTACCTTAGTGACCTTTTCAAAGAAGTCCACCAGGTTCTGTAAGCATAGCCTTCCTTTGAAAAAGCCAAACTGGGACAGATCCAGTGTCTGGATGTCTCCTATGTCCTTGCTGATAATTTCTATGATAGTTCTTTCCATAGATTTGCAAATCGGACTAGTTAGACTAATGGGTTTGTAGTATCCAGGATCTGCTGAAGCCCCTCCTTCATGAAACAGAATGACCATTGCAGTCCTCTATTCTCATGAGACAAAGCCTGTTTCAAGGCTATAGTTAAATAGTGACTCCAGGGCTCCTAAGAAGTTGTATTTTAGACTTTTCAGGAGGCATGTCAGGATGTTATTGGGGCCTACTGAGGTTGTGATCTTAACTTAACAAGTATAGCCAGTACATGCATCCAAGTTATAGCTTGAGGGTTATGTTTGAGGTATTTCTTGGAGGATGGTTGGAGGTGATATTAAGGTAAAATTGGAAATGAATTTGTCCAGTAACATGTTTGTATCACCAGGCTCTGTGAATGTGGCATCCTTAACCACCAGTTCAGCACATTGCTGTGTGCTGCCCTTCAGGTTTCTTGCTAGTTGAAGAAGGCCTTATGGTTATCTATCATTTGGGAGGCCATCATAACCTCAAAGTTGGCTTTGTTTGCCAAATTAACCATCTTAATTGTCTATTTAGTTTAATGACAGAGTTTTTATCTTCATGGCAATTACCGTTCCTGATTTTTGCCATATTGTTTTCCTTTTGTTGTATGTCTTGTTTACTTTGGGATGCCACTAGAGGGGTTTGTTTCTGGGATAACTCTTGGTAGGTATAACAATCCCTTTACAGCTACTGACATGGTTGTACAAAGTTTCTCAGAGCAATTCAGCATAGACTGCTCTGTTCTTGGGGTTTGGAGGGGCATTGGATTTTAACAAACCACCACTTAATGAAAGGTAGATTGCTTTGGAATAGTTTCTAACTGTTATTGGTTTTTCCTAGGGTTACAAAGTTGATTTTGATTTTGAAGTAGACAGCTTTATGGTTGAACCTTACCAGGGAGGACAAGACATTGGGGGTTGCAGCAGTCTCCCATATTTGTGAGTACAAGGTCCAGTATGTTGGAGCCCCCAGTGAGTGCTTTCACTATTTGATATTTATGAAGTCCAGGAATCTCTGTGCATTTAGATTTGAGGCTGTGTAGGATTCACAGTCAATACAGAGGTAACTAAAGTCTCTCATGCGTAGGGTATTAGGTTAGATGATAAGAGTCTCTAGTAGGTCCAAGTATGCATTGTGAGGTTCTTGGGACATGGAGGGTTTCCTATAGCTAGTTAGGATAGGGTGTGGGATTATGTCTGTGGCGATCTGCACTCTGAGGAACTCTAGCACATCTTCCTATTTGACAACCAGAGAGATATGCTTGTTACTGAAGTATATTTGGACATCTCCACCTTTAGCCCTTGTCTGAGTAGCTACTGATCTAAAATTGTGGAAGGCACTGATACCTTGCACTTCCAGGCTTCTCTCTGCTGCCTTAAACCATGTTTCAGTAACTGCACAGATGTCTACATTCTCAATTGTGAGGAGGGCTTCGAGGGAGTGTAGTTTTTATTGTTAAATAAAATAAAAATAAAATGAATACATTATTTAGGCTCCTGGCACTGAGCAGTAAAACCTCGAGTTTCAGTTGAGTTGATTTTGTGATCTTGGTAGGTTTGTCTATTTGGCATTGTCTAAAAATGCCATTATTGGGTGGGTAAAGTTTTGGTCAGTATTCTAAAGCCTAAAGGGGGCAGGTGCAGCCCATCACTGGCAAAGCAACATCGTTTATTAACCATGTCCCCCCAAGCTGACAAATATTGGCTCCTCTTAGAATGACATCAGGAAAATAGCCAATTGTTAAAATCAATCGTTTGCTTATATTGTGGCATCCTCCTTGTTGATAGCAATATGCTGCTCAATGCTAGACTCATACTAGCCTGAGACACATAGCCTCAAAGCTCCAAAATGTGCATCTTCATATAGTCCATGGAGGTACATTTCAGGTCATTTATACCAGCGTGGACTATGATGGAATCATACTTGTACCTGTGGTGTAATGACTGAGTGCATGTGTGATTTGGCAGATCTTAGCTCCTGATAAGCAACTAACTGTCATCTTCTCTTTGTTCAGCCTGTTTAAATGGCATCACTAAGTCTTACAGTAGTGCACACTTTCTTCTGGGACCCAGCGTGCAATGACATGTAGGACATGAGAACCTTTATCCCACAGTGCTGTATATGTAGAACTTGAGAACCATTATCCCACAGTGCTGTACATGTAGAACATGAGAACCATTATCCCACAGTGCTGTACATGTAGAACATGAGAACCATTATCCCGCAGTGCTGTACATGTAGAACATGAGAACCATTATCCCGCAGTGCTGTACATGTAGAACATGAGAACCATTATCCCACAGTGCTGTACATGTAGAACATGAGAACCATTATCCCACAGTGCTGTACATGTAGAACATGAGAACTGTTATCCCACAGTGCTGTACATGTAGAACATGAGAACCATTATCCCACAGTGCTGTACATGTAGAACATGAGAACCATTATCCCACAGTGCTGTGCATGTAGAACATGAGAACCATTATCCCACAGTGCTGTACATGTAGAACATGAGAACTGTTATCCCACAGTGCTGTACATGTAGAACATGAGAACCTTTATCCCACAGTGCTGTACATGCAGAACATGAGGACCATTATCCCACAGTGCTGTACATGTAGAACATGAGAACCATTATCCCACAGTGCTGTACATGTAGAACATGAGAACCATTATCCCACAGTGCTGTACATGCAGAACATGAGGACCATTATCCCACAGTGCTGTACATGTAGAACATGAGAACCATTATCCCACAGTGCTGTACATGTTGAACATGAGAACCCTTATCCCACAGTGCTGTACATGAAGAACATGAGAACCATTATCCCACAGTGCTGTACATGTAGAACATGAGAACCATTATCCCACAGTGCTGTACATGTGGAACATGAGAACCATTATCCCACAGTGCTGTACATGTAGAACATGAGAACCATTATCCCACAGTGATGTACATGTAGAACATGAGAACCATTTCCCACAGTGATGTACATGTAGAACATGAGAACCATTATCCCACAGTGCTGTACATGTAGAACATGAGAACCATTATCCCACAGTGCTGTACATGTAGAACATGAGAACCATTATCCCACAGTGCTGTACATGCAGAACATGAGGACCATTATCCCACAGTGCTGTACATGTAGAACATGAGAACCATTATCCCACAGTGCTGTACATGTTGAACATGAGAACCCTTATCCCACAGTGCTGTACATGAAGAACATGAGAACCATTATCCCACAGTGCTGTACATGTAGAACATGAGAACCATTATCCCACAGTGCTGTACATGTGGAACATGAGAACCATTATCCCACAGTGCTGTACATGTAGAACATGAGAACCATTATCCCACAGTGCTGTACATGTAGAACATGAGAACCATTTCCCACAGTGATGTACATGTAGAACATGAGAACCATTATCCCACAGTGCTGTACATGTAGAACATGAGAACCATTATCCTGCAGTGATGTACATGTAGAACATGAGAACCGTTATCCCACAGTGATGTACATGTAGAACATGAGAACCATTATCCCACAATGCTGTACATGTAGAACATGAGAACCATTATCCCACAGTGGTGTACATGTAGAACATGAGAACCATTATCCCGCAGTGCTGTACATGTAGAACATGAGAACCATTATCCCGCAGTGCTGTACATGTAGAACATGAGAACCGTTATCCCACAGTGATGTACATGTAGAACATGAGAACCCTTATCCCAAAGTGATGTACATGTAGAACATGAGAACCATTATCCCACAGTGCTGTACATGTAGAACATGAGAACTGTTATCCCACAGTGCTGTACATGTAGAACATGAGAACCATTATCCTGCAGTGCTGTACATGTAGAACATGAGAACCATTATCCCACAGTGCTGTACATGTAGAATATGAGAACCATTATCCCACAGTGCTGTTCATGTAGAACATGAGAACTGTTATCATACAGTGATGTACACGTAGAACATGGGAACCGTTATCCTGCAGTGCTGTACATGTAGAACATGAGAATCATTATCCCACAGTGCTGTACATGTAGAACATGAGAACCATTATCCCACAGTGCTGTACATGTAGAACATGAGAACTGTTATCATACAGTGATGTACACGTAGAACATGAGAACCGTATCCCACAGTGCTGTACATGTAGAACATGAGAACCATTATTCCACAGTGCTGTACATATAGAACATGAGAACCATTATCCTGCAGTGATGTACATGTAGAACATGAGAACCCTTAACCCACAGTGCTGTACATGTAGAACATGAGAACCATTATCCCACAGTGCTGTATCCTTCTTTTCTTTGGACAGTGATAATTTTTGGGGATGATGCCCTTGGCCTTCCCCAGATGTTATTTAGCAAAGAGCCATTGAAGCCTACTTTATCAGACCAATCCTTTGGTTTCCACAATAACCACCAGCACAAGGAGCAGGTTGGCCATACACTACTTGCTCAAAAATAAAATAATGGTAATTATATGTTTCAGAGACCTTCAATCAGTTAAATGATGCAGAATGGATTGCATTATATTTTACTCATTTTTTTATCAAGATAAATCAAATTCTCATGTTTTGACACTTTTCACCTGCAACTCAAGGCACAAAAGCAAGACTAAATCCATTATAGATCTATAATTTAAAATATATAATCAGCTAGAACTGGTTCCAACACTAGGTGAACTAGGTAGATGCCTAGGGCCCGCGTTGGCTGGGGGGCTGGCATTTAGCTTAAAAAACTCTTCCATCAACATAAAACAGCTACAAAAGCCTGGCAAGTCCCTTCAGAGTCGTAGACAGGGAGCCCCTAGCATAAGGACAATGTCCTAAAGCAATCTTGCACAGGGGATTTGGAGTAGCTTAGCAGCAGTACATCATCAGAAGAAAGAAAGACAGCCACAGAAACCCGAGTACAGGAGGTAGGAATTTTCGATTAACACTTAAGAGAGAGAAAAATACAGTATTTAGTTATAATACTGCCAATGTCCATGAGGAATGTTCTGCACCATGTACAGCAGAGATTGGAGAAAAGTGTAATGGATCTGTTTAGCCCCACAGTGAGTCCCTAGGAGATGGTATTTAGCTGAGTACGTGTGTGTGAAATGCCCAAATTTGTGACACTATCTAGTTAAGTGGCCTTGCTCAGAATCAAAAACTGAACCTTAATAATTAATACACAAATGCCTTAAACCTCCACACCAACTGCTAGATCTCCTTAATTTTCTTTTTGTAAATCACTGAGGATTACAGTCGGTCAATGTCAATCACAGAGTTTCTTAGTGTTGTTGTTTATAGCCAATGTCAGTGCAGCAACTCATTTGCTTTTGGTGCAGAAGGTTGTGTGCTCTAGTCCCACACCAGGTAGATCAATTGCTAACACTACAGTGCAGCATAAGAGGGCTGGTGCTGCACTCCTGAGAGTGTTGCCCTTTGGATGAATTGCCTAGCAATTATGATCCTGTTGTTGGTTTGCTAGTCATTCCCTGAGCATATCTAAACAGTCTTACCTTGGTTTGTGATTTATTGATCTTGAATGTTAAAAAGAAGTGCGACTGTGAGCAATAGGAATTACAACTTTTGTCTGGCTTGCAGAACTAGTAAGGTCAGAACAACTTTATTGTACTTACTCTAGTATTTAGTTGTATACCGCTTGTGTAATTTTTTGTCACAGAAGTTGATTTAAGTTCTCTTTGAATTCTGTAGCTACTGATTTATTTAGTTGTATATTCCTGGAATTATTTTTTTTGACATAGAAGTTGATATTCTGTTTGAATTCTGTGATTAACTGATTTTGGTTATTCTTTTCTTTTACAACATTTTATTCATTTGAAACTGAATATGGATTCCTTAAATGAGTATGCAATTAATGATTTGTTAATTCACAAATATCTTGTACAGTGTAATAAATGCTATGCATATTTAAAGGTAACAGCTGATTACACTGGTGATCTGTGTTTCTCGTGTCAAACTTTGGATGATTTGCTTACCAATATTAGAAAGAAACCTAGACTTGATGATGATGATTGCACTTGTGCAATTGGCATGGCTTGGAGAACTGTTGTATCATATATTAATGACCAGACTGATGATCTAAATAATGTTAGGCATAGAACAAATACAACAGATTCAGGAAATGGTGCATCTATTCTCTGCAAAGATCATTCAACCCCTATGGAACAAGACGATGCCCCTGAGAACTTTGGAATTCTGGACGAAAGTATTCAGCAGTCTGAGGATCTGGTTTGTTTAGAGGGAAACAAAAAAGAAAGAAAGGAAGAAGTTAATGACAAATAACAAGGAAGAAAAGAAACTGATTAATGAATGTAAAGGAAAGAGAATATATACTAAGAAGGACACTGCTTTGTTGTGCAACACACACGTTGATGATATTTTTCTATCTGAAAACCTTCACTCTACAGAAAAAAGGCATACTTTTTCCAAAAGAAAAGGTAGAAAAAAGAGGCAAGGGGCAGCTGAAAAGGAAGAAATCAAAACTGAACGTAGCAGGATTGAAGAACATTACTGAAAAAAAAGAATAAAAAGACAGATGCTGACTACATGGCTCAAGCTGTGGATTTACAATACCAGCTGGATGAGAATTTAATACACAATGGAAACAGTGGGATTAATAAGCCTAATGGTGATGAAGATCTATCCTTCATAACAATTGATAAAACAAATATTATTGTATTAAAAGTGGAAGATTCTTCAGAGCTGGCCAGCAAAGATATTCTTGTAACTGGAGATTCAGTTATTAGAGGAACTGATACTCATATTTGCAGAGAAGATATTGAACATCGAATAGTGTTATGCTTACCAGGAGCAAAAGTAAAAGATGTGAAACAAGCCATGGAAAGCCTTAATGTAAAGAAGTATGGATCCGTTTTTATTCATGTCGGTATAAATGATGTCATCCACAAAAATTCTCAGACTGTTAGTAGGGAACTGACAGCCCTCTTAGATTGTACAGCTTGTACTGGTGTTAGGATGTATTTTTCACAAATCACCTATAGAAAAGATAGGTTACTGTGAACGAAAATATTTTTGGGGTAAATACCTACATGGAAAAAATGTCCCGTTTTAAAAAATGGAAATGTGTAGAGCATCCAAGCCTAGTTTTGGCCACACATGTGTTCAGACAGGATGGCGTGTATTTGCCAAGATCAGGGAAGAGAATTTTTGCAGCAGATATTTTGCAATATTTTACAAACAATAGGCAGGATTTTTGCCAGGTCAAAATTTTAACAGTCCACAGATAGCAGCATTTGATGCATCTCAGATGGTTGTTAATGCTAGGAGCATTAACAATAAAGTTTTTTTATTGGGAAATTTGCTGCATTCCCACAAGACTGATGTTGTTATTGTTTGTGAAACATGGTAAAAGAACAACGACTGGAACCAGTTATTTCAGGGTAAAATGTTTTTACTGTAACAGACATTCTAACAAAAAATCAGGTGGAGATGCTATGATAGGGATTAAAATAGTTATGAGACCTGTGATTATTACATGTTCAGTGATAACACCACTACTATAGACTGTGTAACTGTGACAATAAAGACAACCCTGGAACATATAACACTTGTTGGAGTCTATAGACCACCAAAGTCAAGTGCAGATGACCTAGAGGAATTCATACATTTCTTGCATGAAACACAGGAGGGAACAATAATATTAGCTAACGACTTAAATTTACCAGAAACACACTGGAATAATATTGATTCAACAACGTTAGTAAAGAAATTATTCCCAATGTATATTCAGAAAAAACAATTGCTTCAGATTGTAAAATAAAACTATCAGAGGACAGAATACACTAGACATTGTTTGTGTTCCTAAAAAAAATTACTGTAACTTCAAGTCAGGTTTTACCACCGTTAATGTGCAGTGATCATGGGGTTATAAAGGTTAAAGTTGTTGCTAGATAATTCTGCCAAACTGCAATCTAAACCAATGCACAGAAGATTAATTACCAATTATATGCAAGCAAAACAGTCCCTATGTAGAACTAATTGGAGTAAGGTGTTCAGGGGAAAAACTGCAGATGGAAAGTGAAAAGTTTTGAAAGGGAAATTGTTTGAGTACAAAAAAAAAAAAAAATGTTTAACATCAGGATCTAGGCATATAACATCAGGGGGATATATTTCCATAAGAACAAGATATCTGATTAAGGTGAGAGACAAAAACATAAGAAATAGGAGAGAGGTTGGACTCCAAGTTTGAAAATTGAAGTAAACAGGCAGGACAAACAGATAAAGCACAGTGTGAGATAAGATCAAGAAAAATTTGAAGACAATTTATATAAAGATATTGAGCATAATAGGAAACCTTTTTATAGATACATAAGATGTGGAAGGAGTAAAGACACACAAACGGATAAACTGTGTGCAGATTCTAAAATTCACTCTCAGACACAACATATTATAGATAATTTTACAAAATCTTATGTAAAAGAGTTTGGCTCTACAAAAGGGGTGATACGTTGTCCCAGTGACATTCAGGTAGCCACAGACACTGGAATCAAATTACATTATATTGAAAAAGAACTGGGCAAACTGGATCCAAATAAAGCACAGGGAGGAGGCGGAATTAGTAACAATGACCTGACAACACTTCAGGAAGAACTTATGGTAGCATTATATCTATTACTGGTTTGCTATGACTTACCCAAATGGCAGCCAGTCAAATGGCCAATGTTCGAAATCTGGTGTACAAGGGGCAGGAAATCTAACCAACATAGGTTGACCAAGTTTAATCGAGTTGCATGGCGCACTTGACCTTTTGGCAAGCGATGTACTGAGACTGTGAAGGGAGGTCATACTTCAGTGAGAAACAAGGAATTAGTCCATTTCCTCACTGTAGTGTGATCTCAGAGTTGATATATTTAATGTCCAGGGGGTGTGGGGGACATAGCCCCCAACATGTGGTATGCAGGGGGACATAGCTCCCCTGCAAAATAGTAGAATTAATGTGCAGTTGACTGTAAAGTTCAATGGTATGTTACTGTGCATAGCAGGAGGTGAGTGACATCACCTCCTGCTATGTCGACTACATCGAATCATAGAGGTCGACGTATTCATTTTTGCTTTGGTTTACTATTTGGAATTTCAAATTCAGCATTTCAGGTTCACATTTTAAATGGTCGACTGAAGCTGATTCAGGATTTCAATAGCAAACCTCTGTTATTCACTTGGTCATATAAATATGGGGAGATTCCTCAAGATTGGAGACGTGCTTATTAAACCCATCTTTAAGGGAAAGGGGAGTAGGACAAACCCAGAGTCCTATAGACCCTTAAGTCTACTTTCATGTTGTAGAAAAATAATGGAGAAGGTAATACTGGATAAGTTATTATCAGAACTGGATAGACTGGGAAGTGAAACCATATATCAGCATGCATATGTTGAAAATAGATCTATTACCACCTATAACATGATGTTCTATAACAATATAATAACAGCTATGAATGAAAAATTGTGCTGTGATGTGATTTATATAGATTTAACTTCAGCATTTGACAGGGTCATGCACAAAACACTAATCAATAAATTAGTGCAACTAGGTATTGATGTACTGTTGATAAGATGGACAGCTGCAAGGCTTACAAATAGGACATGGCAAATATCACACACCGAATCGATGGGTGAAATCCTTGGTTACAATCAGGGTGTCCCACAGGGCTCTGTCCTAGGTCCTTACTTGTTTACATTGTATCTTTCAGACCTAACTTTTTCAACTGAGGTATTCCACAGTCTGTATGCAGACAACCTGAAATTGGGTAAACTGATTACGTCTTACAAAATAACTTGACTAAATTGACCATTTGGGCACAGGAGAATAACATGCTGATAAATACATCAAAAACTAAGCATATGAGATTTGGGAGACATAAACTGAAAAGTAAATATTTAGCACTGCACACAGTGATTGAAACTGTAGACTCATTTAAGGACCTGGGTATATGGGTAGATTCATCTATGAGTTTTTCTAATTATATCAACCAATTGGTTAACGATAGTTACAGAACTATAGGTTGTATAAAAAGATTTATAAAGTCTAGGAAATCAAAACAGATGAAGTCATTGTTTGTTAGTTACATTAGACCCAAACTTGAGTATGGAATAACAGTATGGAAACCCTATAAGAAAACAAGCATAAATAAACTGGAAAGAATACAACGGAAATTTACCAACAGCATCCATGGATGTGAAAATTTAAGTTATTATGAAAGACTAAAATATCTGAACTTGTACAGTGTCGCTCACAGATATTTAAGAGGAGATCTTATTCAGGTATATAGGGCATTTAGAGACAACTACCTCTGGGAATGTTTGAGGTTATCAAAAAGTCCTAGAGAATCATCAGTCAACTTGTCTAGATTCTATATGAATGATAAGTGTACTAATTGGTTCTCTGCCAGAATAGCCAACACATGGAATGGACTACCAAACAAATACTAGTTTAGATATTTTTAAGAACAGCCTAGACACTTATTATGGGAACAAGTGTTTTGGTATATTGGCAGGCTAGAAGGGCATTAATGCACATGCCTGAAATATTTGTATGTATGTATGTATGCATTCCCTATTACATATTACTAACACACACCAGTTTTTTTAATGTAACACAGGCAATTGATTCCTCATGAGTAGCAGCAGAACTGCATTTGTAGATGAAACACTGAAGTACAAAGTTGTTTGCAAGTAGCAGCCTTTGGAGTTGTTGTGATGACTTTTACTTCTACAGAGACTGTGCATATTAACTTATGTTGGTGGACTATAAAGACAGCATTTTGAAAGGCCTGTTATGGTTGAAATGTTCTGAAAGGGGTAGCTTTGTCATTACTGGTTCATATATTTTGTTTCAATGCTTACTTGAAAAAATGTTCAAATTTAAAAGACATTCTAACAAGTGTTGCGGTATTAACAAAGGAATATAATTTAATAGAATCAGGAAGGCGCCGGGCTTGCAACTCGGCACTGTAAAACTCCACTGCCAATCATGAGCGGACAGTTGATCCACTGTGGTGACCCCTAACCGGGAAAAGCTGAAAAGAAGAAGAATCAGGAAGGTGAATCAAATAACACACGGATTTATGCGTTGTTCTAAGAATGTATACAAGGGGCCCATGGTTTGAAAACACACTAGTTAAATGCAGTTTCAATTAATATGGATTTAAAGGGCAGAGAAGTTTACTGTTTCTTATGCTAAGTCTGCTTTCATTGTCGGACTGTATTGGTTTCTTTATCAAAAAGCTATCACTGATTGTGATAAGAATTTTGAAATACAATTTTTAATTTCAATCCAAATATCTGTAACTACTGAAAAATAAAGAAGACAATAGTATATACACTGACATATTTGAACAGTGTTATGGCAACTGGGAAGAAATAGCCAAGTAGTGGGACACTGAATGGTTGTGGTGGTGGGGGGTAGTGACCCTTATGCATTACCCTGCATAGAGCCCCATTTGACCATGACCTATCTCTGCTTTGGAGAGAGTGAAGGAAACTAGCATGCACAGATAAAGCCCACACAAATGGAGAGGGGGGATATGAAGACAACAAACATTATACGTACTGATCCTTACAGTTGTGAGGTATAGCTCTTGAATACAAACTTCATGCTGCCCTTTCTGAAGGATACAGTGCAACCATAATTGCTATACCAGGAACTTTGTTTACATTTCTGAAATTGTCCTAACTTCAGAAAAACGTGGAACATCCAATGAAGAAGTCAAATTTGACCTAGTAGTTGTATGTAGCCTACTGAGCACTGTTAGTCATGGAGCAGATGTGCGCATGACATGCATTGTCAAGAATATGGTTTACACAAGTGCAGCTGAACTTAGCTCATTTATGGAAATGAAGTTCTGCAGTTTTTATCATTTTATATATACAAATGCAGTCCTGACACTACTTAGTGCATATCATGATATTAGTGTTGCTTACATTTGTGAAGTCCAGGCAAAAGCCTTTGATGAAAAAAAAAAAGGATAAATCATAAATCCTCCAATATACAGAAAGCAATTTCTGGGAAAAAGTATGTGTCAGGTCTAATATTATATATTAAGCCTATTGTGCACTGTTGTGATACAGGACAACCTTGCACTACTGTGTATGAGTCTACTTAATGGAAAGATTTTCACTTAAATGTGAAACCCTTTTTAGATTTTATCTTAATCGATTTCATTGCCGTTTGCTTTTCAATTTCCTTTTCAGTCAAGTATTCTTAAACAAGTTTCATTTCAGGGAATACCACTAAAATTGCTGTGGTTATCAAATAATATGCTTTGTCTCAGTACATGTTGTGTGTCATGCATATACAAGGCATATAGTGACACTGCACTGTGAGCCCCACATCACAATGCTGCACCTGGGAGTGCTATGAGCAGTATTCTGCTGTGTAGTGAACAGCGCTACTGTGCACCAAAAAACAGTCCTCTCAACTGTCTACATTTTTGCATGATATTTTTGGTTTGTTCCTCATAACATTTGTGGTTTTCTGGAAAATCATTAAAGATTGAAGTTTCTAAATAAAGACGAATATATGAGTTTCAGACTCACATCCTTTAGGAAATGCATGCTAATGCAAAACCTATTATTTTTGTGCAGCCCACATCACAGAGTTGCACCCATACAAGCATTTTTTGCCTTCTGGAGGGTACACAGAGCTACTGAGCACCCATCTGCTTCATGTTGACCATCCTACCCAAATAAAATATTGTTACATGGTGCTCAGCATTGTTCTACAGTTGTGGATGAGTATGTAACATCTGCTGTTCAGAGCACTCAGTGAGCAGCTGGCATGGCTGGTACACAGTGTAGCTCTGCTGCACATCACTCTTGGTATTTCCTGTGTGCTATAATCTGCGCATTTGGGAGACATATCCATGACAAGTATTCTCTGTGAATTAGGGTTGTTGGATCAATACATAAGTTGTTAGTAAAACTACTGTAGTGTGCTGTACAGAAAGAAACTCTGAATCCATACCAGAGGCCATTTTAAAATGGAACTTGCCTCTGTCTAAACCGAAATTCATCAAATGCCATTTAGTCAGCTTGTATAAAGCAGAGTTTGGTTCCTATTTAAAATTCAAAGACTGTAATTGCACTCCTGGGCTTGCGATTGGAACTGTGTATCCAACAAATAAATATTAAGCCTGAGGTTGAAAAACTCAGTCTTCCCCTTGGTCTGAGGTCCGGAAATCTCAGAGTTGGTATTGTAATTGACAGAGCAGTATAGGGGGCACCCCACACAAAACTTCCTTAATATCTTTACTGTAAATGTTGAGATTCTCTGTAATTGTTTGCCAATCACATTTTATGTTTCATAGATGCTAGGCTAACAGTCTCTAAGCTACTTCAGATAAGGGTGTTGACAAAATCACTTTCTCATTGGCTTCAGAAGTTATTTATAACTTTGGAGTTAGCTGCTTTGGGTGCAGAAGTATCTGAAAGTCATTGGTGGTGGGAATGAAGTACATTGAATGCCAGTTACTCACAAAATGTTTTCAGCTAATAAAGTCAAAGTAAACTTTATTGTCATTTAGAACTACACACGTATAGCCTAAATGAAATTTTGTGCATCAGCTCAGTTCTTGAGATTACAAAGAAAAGTGAAACAACACATACAAGTAGAGAAATAAACATAACTAACAAATACAATGCATAACTAACAATTACAATATTACTCCCAATACATGCAAGGAAGAGCAGAGACATTTACCATCACTCGTGTACGAAATTAATACCCTCCCCTGACTTAAATTAACTACCCTAATTAAAGTAATACAAAACATACTACAGATTGAACAGTACCTAAGTTATTTGTCTAATAATGCACTTGAGTGGGTTAAATAATACTGACTATGGATATAATAAATAAATATTGAACTTACTTTGAATATATGTAAATATATATTGGACAGATAAGTAAAAATTAACTTATTACATGTCCAGACCCCTGGGACTAGTGCCCAAGTTCAGAAGTCTAATCAATGTAGGGTAGAAACTGTTATTGAATCTTGTAGTCCTGCAGCAGATGCTGCAATATCTCCTGCTTGATGCCAGATGCTCAAACAGTCCATGTGCAGGATGCGTGTTGTCCTGTATTGTTTTGGTGGATGCTTCTTTCAGAATAAAGATGTATTGATGGAAGACTGGAACCTGTTACCTTCTCTGCAGCCCACACCACTCTGTCTTACCTTCCTTTCTGTAGCTGTGCAGCTTCCAAACCACACTGTGACGTTGCAGGTGAGGATGCTCTCTATTGCACCTCTATAGAAGGTGGAGAGAATATGAGGAGGAAGCTTAGCTTTTTTCAGCCTCCTTAAAAAGTGGAGACATTGGTGCACTTTCTTGACCAGTTAGCTGATGCTTCCAGACCACAAGAGATACCCTGATATGTGTACCCTCAAGAATTTCATAATCTTAACCCTCTCCACACTCTCACCATTGACCCTGAGTGCTGGGTGGTTTGTTCTCCTTTTCCTGAAGTTGATGATAATCTCTTTGGTCTTGCTTACCTTCAGGTCAAGGTTGTTCAACTCACACAAATTAACAGAGATGCCACCTCCTGTCTGTACGCCCTTTCATCCTCCTTTGTGATTAGCCACACAAATGTGGTGTCATCAGCAAACTTAATGATATGGTTGGACTTGTGCTTAGCATAGCAGTTGTGGGTCAGGATGGTGAATAACAGTGGGCTGAGAACACATCCCTGTGGAACTCCAGTGTTAATCGTGATGCACTTTGATGTGTTCTTACCAGAAAACATCCTCTGTAGTCCCTCAATCAGGGAGTCCAAGATCCAGTTACAATCAAAGATATTTACTGTTTCCTAAATGTGCCAGTTTTTCTGTCAGCTGCATTGGTACCACCGTATTAAATGCAGAGCTGAAGTCTATGAACAGCATCCTCACATAGTTGTCTTTGCCCTTTAAATGCTCAAGGGAGATGTGTAGTGCTACTGATATGGCATCAGCTGTGGAACAGTTAGCTCTGTACGCAAACTGCAGAGGGTCAAAATCAGGAGGTAGGCATGATGAAAGCTGCTTTTTGATCAACTGCTCAAAACATTTCATAACAGTGGATGTCAGAGTGACTGGTGTGTAGTTGTTGGGGCTGGAGGCAGTGGTTTTCTTGGTAGTGGGATGATGTTCGTTTCCTTGTAGCATGAGGGTACTTTTGCCATGATGTTAAATATTTCCTTGATCACCATGAATAGTTGATAAGCACCTTTCCCAGAATGCTGTCTGGGCCAGCAGTCTTCCTGGGGTTCACTCTCCTTAGCTCACTTCTTACATCCTTTGTGCTGAGGCTGAGTACCGCATCCTTCTCATCAGTGGGTAGCTTTAGTGACAACCTGTTGTTTCTTTCCACAAATCTACCAAAGAAGATGTTCAAACTGCCAGGAATTCAATGCTGACCTGGTTTTGTAGTCAGTGATCTCCTGTATGCCTTGCCATAGTCTCTTTGAATCCTTCATGTCTTCAAAGTGGCTCTGCACCTTTCTGCCATACTCCCTCTTAGCCTCCTATCCTAATAACTTATCCTAATAAAGGATAGTCAAAAAGAAATAAGCCAAATGGGTTCTGAAATCACGACATGAAATTTAACAATTTGTTTTTGCCAAATGAACTTTATTATCAGAAACATGCATGTCTGTGAGGTATGAACTTCTTTTTACACCCCCCCACCATCATGAGACCCTGCCCAATAGCTTTGCTATGAGAACTCATTTGGTTCATTCATTCCACACCAGCAGGTTACACCCCTCACCCCGCACTTGGCTAGAGCTCTGTAATCCATTTATTTCCCTAACCTAGGAAGTTCTGTCAGCTCATTTCATTAAGATTTAAACTTTTTTTGAGCACTCAAATCTACTTACTTAGGTTAATATGTTTGTGGAATATCTCAGCGGGTATTTCCAGTAAGGAATTAATGCTGCCACAGTTTTCATGAGTCACAGTTTAATACTTTCAATATTCCTTCTCAATGTTTGACAATACATCTAACAGGTCTGTATACAATAGAAAATGTTTCCTCCGGTTAAAGTAACAACCTCTTTTAACAACATTATAATACTTTCGCCTCACAGTAAGACGCTGTCCAGTTTGATTCTCAGCTAGAGCGTCTTCTGCGTGGAGACATGTGTGAATGGGTGCACCTTCGTTGAAGGTTGTGCATCAGGGCTGGTAACTCGGCATGTAAAAATCAACTACCAATCATTAGCGGACCGGAGTTCCGCTGTGGCGACCCCTAACTGGGAAAAGCCGAAAGACACAACATAATAATTTAGAATTGACTGTGATGTCATTAAGTGACGTGTGCAGTAGGAGGAGTATAGGGGAGACATTTGCACGCACTCAGTCAGGTGTATTGGATTCAAAGATTCAAAGATTCAAAGTAAACTCTACTGTCATTTAGAACTACACAGGAGTAGACCTAAATGAATTATGATTATCAGCTCACTATGAAAGTACAGAAGAAGCACAGGGATACAACAAATACAACAATAAGATATATCAAGTAAAGGAATTAGAGAATTAGAGACTAATGACTATGCCTCAAGAACATAAGAAAAAAAGCTTAACCCCCCATGATTATTTGGGTCTATATTAGAACATCAAAGTCTTGAAACTTCGAATGTTCGAATATCGACCCCTATTCAGCGAACGCTGAAAATAGCGAAGCTGCAGAACACAGAATTTTTTCCTAGGGTTGGTTGGCCATTTCTGTGGCTTTGCTATTTTCAGCACTGTGGTGGAAAGTTACGGGTCGGGTTCAGGTAAGTGTGCAATTGTGTGGATGTGAGGGTTAGGGCACGGGTTAGGTGAGTTAAGGTTAGGGTGCAGGTCAGGTAAGTGTGCGATTGTGACTGACGCTAGGGTTAGGGCAGGGTAGGTGAGTTAGGGTTAGGGAGCGGGTGAGGTGAGTGTGCGATAGTGACAGACCTTAGGGTTAGGGTTTGGGTTAAGGTAAGTGGATAGATAGTAGTGTATGTACAGTTTAGTGTAGGGTTAGATGTAGGATTTTAAGTGTATGTGTGTGGATTGCTGTTTTTCTGGTGTGCTTGTGTTGTGTGTATGTGTTTCAGAACAGTGAAATTTTTCCCTGGGAAAAAATTCGCTGTTCTGCATGTTCGCTGTTTTCAGCGTTCGCTGAATAGGGGTCGATATTAGAGCATTTGACGTTTCAAGACTTCGATGTTCTAATATAGACCCGGTTATTTTTAGATTATGCCTGTGTGGGTGTATAATAGTCTTATCACTGTGTGTGTGTGTGTGTGTGCATTAATGTATGTGTGTGCGTTAATGCCCTTGCATAAACTACTATGGACTAATATTGCATTTAGGAATGTTTCATGCACTATGCCTATTGCATTCCAGGATAGGCTCTGGTGCCCTCTGATCAAAAACTGGATAAATAGGCACTGAAATTGAGTGGACATTATTGAAATTACTTTCCTGTTGGATATCTGTGGTACTGTCTGTCCTAGATAGGTTTTTAGGGAAAAGAGGGGTCTGCCTCCCAGTAAACATAAAAACAATGTTTCTGGTTTTATATAGATAAGTCAATTTCTTGGAATTATTTTGATGTTTTAAATTCACTGATGTGGAATCATTTTTTTTATTAAATTCAGTTTATTTGCCTAAACAACCAGGCAGATCAACATCAAAGAAGAGTGGAAAATATAATTCACAATATTTATAATTCACTTTTGCAGTGTTTTAAAAAATTCTGACAGCAGATTTTTTTATGAAAAGAATTATAGATTGGCGAAGGTCATCAATATATGCTGGAGTATTGCATAATGCTATAATAAAGACCACCCGGGCAAGTCTCACCATTAATTTAATCTGATCCAGGCACATGTATAGCAAATAATTTTCTTCTTATCATATCATTAGTCTACCATAGTCCTGACAAAAGGCGCTATTACAATCAGTTTGTAAAGCCGAAGCTATGGTATAAAAAAGGCCTGATTCAAACACAATGCGGAAAATGACCATGAAGTGGACATGATTTGATCACCATCCATGATCAAACAGACCAGTGCAATTTTATCTAATTCAGTACGGTTCAATTTAAATGAGCATGATCACATCTGATTATGATTACACTTCATTGGCATTGTACTTTATTTATTTTACCTCAGTTGATAGTATTGAGGCATATAATGGTGTTTTCTGCTTTTGCTTTCTTGACTCCATATGCCTGCAAAATGTACTGTCTAGTGCTTACAAATAAAGAGAGCAACCAAAATGAAAATACACAACAGAATACTTGCTTGTTAATCTAAATAGGTGCTACGTGTTAGCCTCATCTACTTCGGTAATTAACTGATAAAAAAATAATCATTAAAATGCTTATGCTATCACAAAAAATAACTTTATAGTTCAAAAGAACATATTAAGGGCTGAAAATTCAAATTAGGTCAATATTACCACAGGTTGCTATAGTAACCTGTAATGTGAAAACCAACAATTCACTGCCAGAAACCTGCAGGAGTACGAGCAATTAATAGAAAATCAAAATGAGTTCCGGGCATCACACATGACATTGAAGCATGAATGCCCTCTAGCATTAGTAGTAGCCCTCAAAGCCACATTTATCTCTTTAAAAGCCATCATTTCCGTCTGCTTTTACCAGCATACCATTTTCTGTTTGCTGTTACCCATCTTCTAGCTCTCCTGTTCCATTAGCATATACTGGCCTTAGTAGAACATTATGATGGACTTTATTATGTCATTTTAAGACAATATCTGTAGTACATTAATGCTGGGATATCAGACTATTGGTTGACATTTTGACTGTCCTGTACATTGTCTTAAGTCATTTTCAAAGATGAAAGCTATGCTGGCTTGTTAATGACAAGTTACTGAATACATTTCAGTGAAGACTATCTGACTACGTGGAAATTTGTCAAACATTGGTATGTCTTTTCTATGAAGAAAATTTCTTTACTCATTGCATCTGTCATATAAACACTTTCAGGGTACTTGAAGTAACTGAATGTATCACCTGTAACAAAATAGTTGTTTACATGTGTTTTTATCTTGGCTAAACTGCAAAGCATTCTGCAAGTTAAAGAAAAGTAACTGAAAACTGTACCATACAACTGTTACTCTGTCTGCACACATAATTGCTGTTGTTTAATATACTTTCTTGTTAAGCTTGTCTCCTGGCACGGACATATGAAGATCAGTTACACTGGTTGTTGCACTGTGTTAGATGGTTGAAGAAATAATGCCCAACAAGTTAATGGGCTACAGCAACTAATTGTTTGCTGATACTACATATGTTGCAATTCTTTGCTTTATTAAACAGTTTTCCAATATTTAGATTATACTAATCAGTTTCATTTAGGAGCTGTACCTATCCTGGAAGTCAGAGTGCATAACAGAATAATAGTCCTGCATAGGACAACAGTCCACTTATACTGTCAAGTCTGTCATAGTTTTATAATTTAACCTTGCTTCATACTTTCTTCTCAGACCATCAGAACTGTAATCACTGGAACGCCAAATGTATATTTATTATCACTCAAGTATTTATCCCATTTAGTTTTAAACATACTTAATTAACTTTTAACTATCACTGGGAATTCACTCCACAACCTGGTTATCAGCTGTGTCATGTATCTGACTCTTGTTATAATCTTGTCATCATTCATTGTGTAACAAGGAGCCTTATTCTGGCATAGGTTTTAACCTTAGCTCTGTTTCTGTACATACATTTTCATTAGTTAGTGCCTTAAATGCCAAACAGTCTGCTCCTATCCAGTCTACAGAATATGCTACAATGGCAGTGGTGGCTGGGGACTTCAAATTAAAGGGGGGCTGCAGGAGACAGCTGAATGGGTGGGGCCAATGGGAAGGGTGTGGCCAACTAGAAATGGGTGGGGTTATGCTCAAAACCACAACTGGAACTTTAATTAAATACGCTGCCCTGGGTGCCAAACCGTCATTACGAGAGTCCAATCAAGACAAAATGAAGTGTAGAAGAAAAAAATATTTCAATGCATTGGCTACATGACAACTTATTTAATATCTAGATGGAAACACAAAGGTTGTGAGGCATGAAAAAATAAATTACTTTTTAAATACATTACTGGAATGCCAGTCAAAATCAAGTATATAAAAAAAAAACAAGCAGCACTCAACTCAAAGCACTTCTCCTTGCACTGCAGTTCTAATTATAATTTATATTCAGCTTTATAAAATTACCAAGTAACATGCTGAAAGTAACAATCTCTGTGATACCATCACTTGTTAAAATGTTTCTTATCCAAAACGGACCTGCTGCCTGACAACAACTATCTACTTGTTCCATGGGGAAGACATGATCAAAGTAAAAAATGAATAGCAAACAACAAACACGCTCAAGATAAATTGCTCAAAGGATTACTGCACAAGTTATGGACTACACATGATAGATTGGCATTCTGTTTAGTTTATGGGTAAAGCCTGCAAATTTGACTGCAAGTCTCCAACAAATGTAATGAGCTTCTGAAAATACTGTAATCCTGTCCTTTATTACAAATACTGTCATATGCATTTCAATACCTAAGGCTTATACGTTATCTAGTTATGTAAATATTCTATGCACAGCAACAACGAAAAGGCTTTCAATGTTGGTAATTCTTTAACAGTATGCTTATTAAAGCTTACTTGCTTCTTACAATCTCTGACGGTCATTAAAGCATTGCAACTTAAACACAGAGCAACAGGGCACTGTGACAGCATGCATTTTCTGAATAATAAGAAGCATAAATCAACAGTATAAAAATATGACAGAAAACCAGAACATTCTGCAAAATCAAGGACAGATGAAATGCCACGGTCATTCTTGCAGTCTACCTTGGATGGGGGCAAGGGAGCCCGCAGGATTTTTTGCAGGGGGGTGCAAACCCAGAGCCCCACCCACATAGCTCACCCCGCCCCCTTCCAACACAGCCCCGCCCAAGTCCACCCACCCAAGCCCCGCCCACACCACCATTCCAGTGTCCCATTACTTGGCTATTTCTCCCCATTTACTGTAGACACTGTTCAAATCTGTGTGCATACTGTTTTATGTTTTAGTTCTACAATGATTACAGGCAGTTGGATTTAATTTACAACTTTTATTTCAAACATTATAGCCCAAACAGAGACATTTACTAAACCTAAACAAAGCAATAGTCTTACAATGAAAACAGACTTGGCATTAGAGTTTCTCTACTTTTGAAACTGTCAATGAAACAGCATTGAAACCCACATTCAAAGAAAATGCATCTGGCCAGTGGCAGGTTATTTACCTTTGAACTGTTTTCAAGCAATAGGTTCCTTGCACACCATTAGGGTCATGCAAAAGTTATTTGATTTACCTGATTGTATTAATTATCTTGTATTATACAGCAACACTTGTTTGAGTGTCTCTGCCGAAGTAAAAGTAATCTGAATAATTCCACATTAAAGATATCTGAAACTAATGAAGATGTTGCTAGAAAACTGTATATTTCAGTGTTTCATCTACAAATTCAGTGCCTGCTGAAAGAATAAATTGCCTATGTTAAATTAAAAAAATGGTAAGCTGGCATATTACAATAGAAAATGGATGACAAGCTGAAAAACAGGTTCATAGTTATTAGGCATTTCATCCAAAGGAGGACATCCTGAGGACTGCAGCATACAAATGTATATGCTGTAGGAATAGAACCTCAAGCCTTTACATTAAGATGCAAGTATTCTACTTGTGGTGCTACTAACATAGCTTTAAAGCTTTATACCACAATAGAGATACCAATTGCTAAACAAAACAGTTGCACATAGTAAACAGACTTGGCATGAGCAGCAGTGAACTTAGCTTCCTTAAAACTCAGTTCCTTGAAAATGCACTTGAAAATTCTACCTGCTAACTCTAGCTTGGGCATTTCACTTTCTCTCTCTCACAAACATACCACACCCCTCAAGACCTCAACCTTAGTGCAAGAAATCTTGACAAAGCCTAAAATAAATAGGGACAGACTATAAATATGGCTCTCAGAAACTTAGAAAATTGCAAGAGTAGCAGGATTTGTGTTAGTATGCATTTTTCTAAATGACATGACATCTAAAACTGAAATCTCATTTAGTAACTTCAATCCTTTTTAGGAGGAATATGGGGCAAAAATCTGGACAGCTGAGGGGTATGCTACCTCCCTCTTATACACACACCAAATAATTCTGGCCAGACTTTAATTAGTTCTGGTTGCACTGAACGGCACCGTGCTTGATCTGAAGTGGGTGAAATCCTGGTAGCCAGTGATAACTGATCTGCAGCTCAGCAATGTAGAGCATTAAAGCATTTTTAGCAGAGCATTGTTTTATCACTACCTATTGTGTTTGCACATAAGCTGTAGTCATTTCAAACATTTGCCTTTTTTGATTATTACAGAGTACATTTACCCACCAGAGCTATTGTGTTTTGACTTCAGTGTGGAGATAGTTGTTGCAGGGCTTGGCTTTTAAGTAAGGTAGCAATGCTTATTTACCATATACCATTAAAGCCACCCAACTACAAGTGTACTAACACACAGACACTGCTATAAGACACTGGTCTCCAATAAAATGTAATGAGCTTTTGAAAATACTGTAATCCTGTCCTTTTATTACAAATACTGTCATATGCATTTCAATACCCAAGGCTTATACATTATCTAGTCATGTAAATATTCTTTGCATGGCAACAACGAAAAGGCTTTCAATGCTGGTAATTCTTTAACAATATGGTTACTAAAGCTTACTTGCATCTTACAATCTCCGACAAGCTTACCTGATGTTCATTAAACCATGGCTACTTAAACAGAGCAACAGGGCACTGTGACAGCATGCAGTTCCTGAATAATAAGAAGCATAAATCAACAGTATAAACATCTGATAGAAAACCAGAACATTTTGCAAAATCAAGGACAGATGAAAAGCCATGGTCGTATTTGTGATCTACCTTGGATGGGGGAATACTCTGCACACTTACACTGCATAACTGCTCCTTGCCTTCCTTGGACACATCCAGAGCCACTACAATGGGGGATGGGGTGCAATAAGTATGTCATAATTTGAAATGTCTCTGGCTGACAATGATGGCTCTGACACTCATACCTCTCAACTTCAGAGCAAGAAATCTGGACAAAGCCATACATAGAACTAGAAGTGGGACACAGTCCTAAAAATAAGGCCAATTTTTAAATATTGCTCTTAACTTAAACAGAACAGGTAGATCTTACATTAGTACAAATTTTCTGAAGGGTATAAAATATGAAACTCAAATGTCTGCCATTATTTTCTAACTTCAATCTTTAATGACTTGCCACTAATTTGCCAGAAAACCACAATTTTATGAAAAACAGACCAAAATGTGATGCAAAAATACCTGTCAAAAAAAGAGGGACACCTTTTTAATATTGACAGTTAACTTGCGCAGCTAACAAAATAAGAGCATCCACATGCATTTCTGAAATAAAGGTAATCTATAACTGATCATTACAGTTATATACAATTGTCATTTTGGAGGAGGGATTATTAGGGGAGAGCAACATTTTGAGCCAGAATTGGGGACAATTGAGATGTTTGGATATTCCTAATCTACAAAGTGATTTGCACGTACCTCTCAACCTCTTAATGCAGGAAATCTGAACAAGGCCAAATATATTGGGGAACATACAAACACTACTAAAAATTGCTCTTTATAAAACTTACAGTCTTGCATTAGCATGCATTTTCTGAAGGTTATGACATCTGAAACTCAATGTCTGTCATTTAATGGCTTCATTCCTAAATGATTTGCTAGAAAATCACAAATTTTATGAGGAACAAACCAAAAATAAGCAGCAAATATCTACCATTCTGCAAAGATATGGACAACTGAGAGGTATAGTTCAACCGGGGCTGTATGAGTTTGCTACCCCCCCCTCACAAAATCATGGTCAAATGGAGCCTCCCCCCTGCAGCCATTCCAATGTCCCATTCCTTGGTTATGTTGCCCCATTTACCATAAACACTAATGTGCATACTGCTTTACTTCTGCGATGATTTATGCTAGCAAACACTTTATATGTCATTGTTTAATCTACAAATAAAGTGCCTGTTACCCTTGAAGAATAACTTGCCTTTGTTGCATGCAATAAAAAAAATGAAAAGCTAGTAATACCGCAATAGGGAATGGATAGCAAATTGTTAACAGTTCCATAGTTACTAGGTATCTTTGCCAAAAAGACTGCAGCATCCACCCCCTTTACAACACAATACAGCATCAGCAATGCATTTACCTACTGTGAGAGTAGAACCCACAGCCTTTCAGCATCTAAAGTAAGTACACTATCTGTTGTGCTATTAACAATGCAAGCAGACTAAACATAAGCAGCACTAAACTTTTGCTCCCCTGCAGCTCTCAGCTCCTTGTAAAATCTACTCGACACTCAGCTGTATCTCTGAAAAAGAGAGACCTATAGAGTTAGTGGAGGAGAAAAAGAAAAAAAAGCCTGTCAGCACTAGGTAAAGTACCAAAATACTTCTACATAGTAACTCTTTCCTGTCTTTACGACAAACTTAAAGAAGTACACTTTATCCTTGTCACAATTACTAACACGGACACTACAAGCAGTCTATGAAATAATTTAAGCAGATGTATGTTAACTGCAGCTGCTTAAATGATTAACTGATACTCACAAAATTGCACCATTCACCTATTGGGACCAATCAGCATCTCCTCCACAGTGTCAACTGTGCTTTAAACAGTTTGCTGCCTGGGCAGCAGATTCCTTCATCCTATCCTAGATGTAGCTTTGAATTCCATCTTTTATCTATAGCAGAGATCAATGTAATAGATGCATAGTGTGGCACCTTTCATAAATATATACCATTACATTTTGTTAGTCTTCAGATACTACATATTCATGTGAGCTGTTAAAGTTACAGCTAGTGGTCTCTGGCTTTAGTTTAAGAATTCTGGGTAAATTATTTCATGTTTTCTTATCCAACGCCTGACTTACAGACCATAAAAATTCAGATAAAAAATAGACTGATATTACCTGATCTACCTTTATTTTAGCTATGGAGGTATCAATCCCCCCAAAGAAGAAAAAAAACAGCAGTAGGTACCAAACAGATATTATAACTTAACATTTACATTTGCTTCTTAAAGTGATACAGATTTGCACCTGCAGTCAAGATAATAATGTCCAACCTCATTTCTATCTCTGCAGTCCATGTAGATGGTTTACAAAGCTGCCCTAGACATCTCAGCTTCAGATTTCCTGTAGCAGTGACTACAACTTATTTCCTGCCTCACAAAATTCCCAGAACTAACAAGTGAAATGTCCTACACATCTTTATGGTGACATTTCAAGAGAAAGAAAGAAATCATCACTTTAACAAGTACACACACGTATGTTTCGGCCTATACATGCTTGAAAACCTTCTTACTGCAGCTGTCTGGTTTACTTCAAGAAAACTAATTCTTAACCTTTCAAAATATAAGTTATGATTTTCAGAACCCAACAAAAGCTATGATCAGTTCCACCAGACTGGGCCATCCCAGGCTCTGCTAAAATTGCTAAAGATCACTTTTCCTTAGAATAGCTAGGGCTCTAGCTAGTCTTATTTCTAGATAAAAATATTTGCTATATTTTTAAAATATTCTTTATCTCCAGCAGTTGGGAAGCCACTAATAAAAGAATCATCACTTTAACAAGTACACACACGTATGTTTCGCCTGCAAAATCTGACGTTTGTACCACAAATGTCCCACTTTGGACATTTGAAAAGGTGGCAAGTTGGCAACCCTATAGTACACTGCGCGCACACACACACACACACACACACACACACACACACACACAACTCTACCTGAAGTGTCCCATCTTCCGTCTGTTTACTCCCGCGAGTCCCGCTTGCTATTCCATTTCAGGTCCCATCTTCTTCCATTCCCGCTCGAATCATCCCGCTTGCAAAGCCATCCTTGTAAACTCCCGCTCACAAACTTCTAAATATTCACGAGAGCGATGATGTTACGCCCGCGACTGGACTGTTAACACACACGGACTTCTTTCTTCTTAAAGAAGAACGCACGTACAAAAAAAAAAAACTTTTAACTTTTTTTTAAATTATCTAGTCAGCCGATTCCAGGGGGGTGCAAGTGCACCCCCTTGCACCTGCCTGCGGGCGCCCTTGGATGGGGGAATACTCTGCACACTTACACTGCATAACTGCTCCTTGCCTTGTTTGGACACATCCAGAGTCACTACATGGGGGAGTGGGGTGCAACAAGTATGTCAAAATTTGAAATGCCTCTGGCTGACGGTGATGGTTCTGACACTCATACCTCTCAACCTCAGAGCAAGAAATCTGGACAAAGCCATACATAGAAATGGGACACAGGCCCAAAAATAAGGACAATTTTTAAATATTGCTCTTATAAACTTAGGTCTTGCATTAGTATGAATTTTCTGAAGGGCATGAAATCTGAAACTCAAATGTCTGCCATTATTTTCTAACTCTATTTTGCGGCTGCGGAGGGATTATTAGGGGGAGAGCAACATTTTTAGCCAAAATTGGAGAGAGTTGGGAGGTTTGAATATTCCTAATTCTATAAAGTGATTTATTTGCATGTACCTCTCAGCCTCTTAATGCAGGAAATCTGGACAAGGCCAAATATATTGGGGGAACATACAAACAGTACTAAAAATTGCTCTTGTATAAACTTAAAACAGTTGATAGAATAACAGGTCTTGCTTTAGCATGCATTCATCTGAAGGTTATGACATCTGAAACTCAATGTCTGTCATTATTTAATGACTTCATTCCTAAATGATTTGCCAGAAAACCACAAATTTTATGAGGAACAAACCAAAAACAAGAAGCAAAAATCTATTAATTCTGCAAAAATCTGGACAGTTGAGAGGTATAGTTCAGCTGGGGCTGTCTGAGTTTGTTGTCCTTCCCCCCACCTCACAAAATCATGGTCGAATGGAGCCTCCCCCCTGCAGCCATTCCAATGTCCCATTCCTTGGTTATTTCACCCCATTTACCATAAACACTGTAATGCACATACTGCTTTACTTCTGCAATGATTTGGAATTCATTTGAAAGTTTTATTTTGCATTTTACAGCACAAAGCCTAATAGATATCTGCTAAACAAAGCAATGCTGTCTCACAATGAAAACAGACTTAGCATTAAAACTTGTCTGCCCTTGAAACTCACATTCATTGAAACAGCATTGAAACCCACATTCAAAGAAAATACATTTTGCCAGTGGCAGATAAAGATTAACTTTGGGCTGTTTTTAAATCAGGCCCCTTGAACATGAAACATACACATGCTCTTTGATACACCTTCCTAATTGTATTAAATTAGATTCCTTGTACAATGCAGTACAGTTGTTAGAGGGCATTTTAAATTTGTTATGAACATTTTTCCAGTAAACAATGAAAAAATGCATGCACCAATAATGACAAAACTGCTCAATTCAGAACATTTCCATCATAAATGTTTACTCAAACTTTTGCAGTCCACCAATATCAGTAAATATGCATAAACTCTGAAGAAGTAAAAGTCATCTAAATAATTCCACATTAAAGAAATCTGTAACTAATGAAGAGGTTGCTGCTAGCAAACAACTTTATATGTCATTGTTTCATCTACAAATAAAGTGCCTGTTGCCCTTGAGGAATAAATTGCCTATGTTGCATTAAAAAATGATAAGCTAGTAATATCGCAATAGGGAATGGATGGCAAACTGATAACAGGTTCATAGTTACTAGGTATCGTCACCAAAAAGGACTGCAGCATCCACCCCCTTTACAACACATTACAGTATCAGCAATGCATCTACCTACTGTGGGAGTAGAACACACAGCCTTCTGCATCAAAAGAAAATACACTACCTGTTGTGCTATTAACAATGCAAGCAGACTCAGCAGAAGCAGCACTAAACTTTTGATCCTTTGTAGCTCTCAGCTCCTTGTAAAATCTACTTGACACTCAACTGTTTCTCTGAACTTTGCAGCACAAGAAATCTGGAAAAATCCAAAATTTATTGGGGGGGGGGCAAAAGCCCAAAAACCAGGGACACATTTTAAACATTGCTTGCATAATGTTTCATAGTTGCTAGAATAAAATACTGTGTTACCACCATATATTTCACTGCCAAGTCTTGAACCCAGGGGACCCTGTGCAAAACAGTCAGAGCATCATACTATTATGCCATATCAGCTCTTTTATGAAAGAGAGGAAGACTGAAACTTAAATGGCTACCATTTAGTGAATTCAGTTCTCACCATAGCTGTCAACCTCTTAGCACAAAACACCTGAACAAAGCCAATAATGGGGGAATACAGCCCCCAAACATATTCAGTGAATTCAGTTCTCATCATAGCTCTCAACCTTGGCACAAAAATCTGGACGAGCCAATAATGGGGGAATACAGTCCCAAAAATAGGGACAAATTTCAAATATCCATGTTATAAACTTAGAAAACTGCTAGAATAAAATGTTTTATGTTACCATGTACTTTCTGAAGAATATGAAGTCTGAAATTCAAATGCCTGTTATTTTTATTTAGCATTTGTTAACCAGGAAAGTCTGACTTGGAACAAAAGCCAATTTTCAGCAGAGCAGGGAGAAACACTCCAGACACATATATTTGTAAGATGCGAGGACATGCAAACTCCACACAGAAGGCACCCCAGCCAACAATCAAACCAGAGAACCTGTAGCTGTCAGGCAACAATGCTACCAGTGAACCACTGCACTACCGACTTTGCAAGGAAAAAAAAACATACACAAACCACAGATTTTATGAGGAACAGAACAAATATGAGGCAAAAATCTGCAATTTTTTTACAAATGGTGGTGGGTAGGGAATTCAGGCCCTTGCCAGCTGCACCCAAGGTACAGGTTTCAAGCCGGAGTATTCTCTACCCATGACCATGTGTTCTCTCTAGTCAGCAGTACACACACACACACACACACACACACACACACACACACACACACACACACGCGCACACACACACACACACACACACACACACACACACACACACACACACACACACACACACACACACACTACCTGAATACAGTCTCCTCCTCGGTAGCAGCAGTCCTGAATCTGCTAGGCAGTCTCCTCCTCAGTAGCAGCAGTCCTGAATCATCTCCTTAGCCCGCGCAAGATAATGGCTGGTTTCCGGTTCTCCTGACCAGCTGGTTTCTCCACAAGAGTAGGCTGGAAGCTCCAGCCTGCGAGCAATGCAGTCCGGTGTCCTTCCATTCTGTACGGTCGTCACTGCACAGACTTCTGGGCTGCAGGGCAGAAATGCCTTTCTCCTCTATCTGGACTGCCTAACACAGCAGTCTTGAGTTCTGTAAGTACCAGGAACTCTAAGCATGCATGTGCGGAGTTCCGGTTCCGGGACTCGTGATTTTTTTTCTTTTCTTTTCTTCTTTCTTTCTACAGGTGGGGAGGCTGCAGTCCTGCAGTCCTATAGCATGAGCCGCCCCTGTGGCTTAAAAGATTTTACTCTGTTAATATATGTCAAATGTTTATTATTATTCATCATTCATTTAGAAAAATATCTTTGCACAGTTTCCAGTGGTTGTATAGCTAAGGTTTTTAGATTATGAAAAATAAAATGTATTCTATTACAGGTCTATTGCAGGACACCCCCCCTCACACACACACACACACACACACACACACACATACATGCACACCTAGGACAATTCAGATGTCAGCATGTCTTTAGGATATGGGATGTAACTAAACACCCTAGCAAACAAACAAAAATGTTGATAAAATTTGCAGACTCCCTGCAGAAGACACCACAACCAGGAAATGAACCAGACACGAGTGATGCAAGGCAGCAGTGCTAAGCACTTTGCTACTGTTTTATCCTTGTGTGTCGCATTTAAATCTCTTTCGAAAACTATCATTGTATTGTAATTCCACAAATATGCTCAAGTTCATTACCATTGCATTTCATAAAACATTGAATAATTATGTACATATAATTCCATTATTCTAGGTTTTCATATTTCTAAAAAGCATTTTCCCTTGTAGCTACCCTGTATTTTGAAAATGTGGCATTACATTTAGCATTATATAGAACATTAGCTTTTGCTAGTTATGGCTACTTCTCTGTTCTAAGCTAAGAAAAGGCTCTTGTCAAATAAACACATTGGAATAAATAATCATGATTTATGGGAGGTTGGATTTATTAAGTAGCACTGTGCCAGTTGCTTGGAAGTGATGTTGACTTTTCCTCGTAATGAATGGAAGATGTCTTGCCTGGTCTTCCCCATCTTTAAATACAGGTAAGTAGAAGTCTTCAGTTTGCTAGGCATGACCATGTTTGAGCATTACAGTGAAACATTTGGTAAAGGAAAATGCAAAGTCAATAAACGTAAGGACAACAGTATCAGGTGAATAACCAAAATGACAATTTTAGTAGATTCTGTACATGTAAGAAATTTACTTAGCAATATTAAATCATGTATCTCAACTAATAAATAAATACGAAAAAAAGTTTACAATACATGACATCACTGAAGTGATTTGCGGAATTATAGAAGGTTGCACAAGTGCAGTGATAACAATGCAGAGGTCATTCTTGCGGTTTCTTATCTGGCACAGTAGAATAACTAGATCTGGGGATTCAAGTGGGATTACCTATCTACCTATCTATATAAAATCAGGTACAACAGAAGGAATAATTGAATGTTGACATAGGTAAAGTGGAAACAATATTGGCTTAATATTTACCTTTCAAAGGTGGTATTCCAGATGATTATCATTCTTCTGTTATAGAGTTAAAGGTAGATTATAACAGAGAATGACAGAGCTAAAAAGAAGCTAACATAAACCAAAACCATTGGTGCTTGTTAATGCATTGTAAATTTCAGTCAGGTATCAATTCCATATACAGTACTAATCTCCATTAATGCTACAAAGACCATCTTGGATTTATTCTTAAGACAGATGTGTTACAAAACTGTTAGACTTAAATTAAATTTTGCATGTAATACAATTGTCATGTTGGTCCTGCAAAGCTTTTTGGTAGGGACAGAAAACAAAATATTAATAGTATGCGCCATTATAGACATCATAAAAATTTATTTTCAATGTATATGTTATCATTATAAAATAATTACTTACAACACAGGACAAGAGACCCACAGGTGTCTTACAACACAGGACAAGAGACCCACAGGTGTCTTACTACACAGGGCAAGAGGCCTACAGGTGTCTTACAACATAGGACAAGAGACCCCAAGTGTGTTTGTAAGTATTCACAAATAATCCAAATACTACCTTTGTAGGAGCCCCTATTTAGGAGACATCCAAAATAACTTCTTGATTTTTCTTGTGAAGCCTCTCCTGCCATATTTCCTATGTGGTTAGCATAGCCCACTGCACCAATTTAAAATGATTCATAACCCCCCAATGATAGAGTTCAAGGGTAAGAAAAATTACTCTGTGCATTTAAATAAATGTTCTTAAACCACTGGAAACAAAGTATTGATTTAAACAAAATCACAGGTACACACGTTGCTTTGCATATACTGCCATGTGTTAAAAGAAGTCAACAGTGCAGTCACTTGCTGTTATGCAAACCAATTTTATTTATTTATTTGACATTTGTTAACCGGGTTAGCCTGACTGGGCTAGAAGCCCTTTTACAGAAGAGGCCCGAGGAGAAAAGCTCCAAAACAAAAAAACAATAAAGCCATGAAGTATATACAAAGAAAAAAATAACATGAACCATAAACAACTCCAGCAGTAGGGTACCTGCTATTCAGAATGACAAAGAAACCATAGCTTGGGCAGAGTGTTTTCAAGTATAGATTGAATGATGAGAATAGAAGAGGGGTAGGCAATGGAAATGGAGGCAATTTTGAGAAATTGTGGGGGTAACTTCTTTGCAGAAGGGGAGTATGGTTTGAGTTTAGAGAGGAGAGATCTGATATATGCAGTGGAGTTGGGTTTTAGAGAAAAAGTGGAGGTAAGTGATGGTGGGTGGGTATCATTATAAGGTGGGTTTGTAGATCTATCTGTAGTAAGATTTATAAAAGAGTCAATAAAAAAATAGTTTAGAAGAGTAGCAGTATCAAGGTCAGAGTTATTTGGATAGGGACTAGGTGTAGAAGGCTTGTCTGGATGAAGACTCTTGTTAATATTGTTCCAAAAAAAGTCTGGGGTTAGAGTGGGGATTATTTAGTGGTTTCAGATAGTAATATTTTTTGTCATTATCAATGTGCTTTTTAGTATGGTTTCTGAGTTCTCTATAGTTTTGTAGATGGGTTGGGAGATTACTTCTTTTCCATAACCTCCAGGTTTTTTTCTCTTTGTAGGATAAGGTTATGGGTGGACTGAGTTAGCCATGGTGAAAAGTTTGATTTTAGTCTAATTTTTTCTGATGGGGGCCATTGAGTTTAGGGTATTGAAGAAGACTTTGCTAAATTTGGAGACGGCTTCATCTAAAGATAGGTTAAGCAAGAAGGACCAGTTGACAGGAGAAAAGTGTATTATTGAAGGTAGTAGGGTTGAAGTTAGACAGTCTGCAGCAGTCTTTAAATTGGTGTAGTCTTTGTAGTTGAGGTGACTGTCTATGTACAAGGGTGGGAGGATGGTTACTGAGAGAATCGTGAAGAGTGCATGGATTGTGGTAGAATTTAGGGTTGGAAGTTAGCACCCAATCAATGATTGTGCCATTGTTGGTTAGTTTATTATATCTAGTGGGAGCAGAGATAAGTTGTGTAAAGCCATAAAGGTTAATGCAGGTATTGGGGGAGTCATAGTTACAAGTAGACCAGTGAATGTTAACATCACCCAGGATAATGGTCTCATAAGTGATGTTATCAGAGATTCAGGAGATACATTGTTCTAAGATAGGAATGTTGTTTCCAGGGGGGATGTAGATAGCAGCAATGGCAAATGTTTTGTGAATGCTGAGTTTACAATTTACTATAAGGACCTTAGCAGGGTGAAAGTTAGGATGGGGGTGAGAAGAGGGTAGAGTAAGAGTTGTTCTGAATATAGTATGGCTACACCTCCACCTTTTCTAGAGTGATGGTCGAGTCAGAAAATATTATAGCCAGGAGGAAGAATTTCTGAGTTAGAGATATGAGGTTGTAGCCAAGTGTCAGAGAGTTCAAGTATGCTGGGGTATACTGAGTGATCATGGCATGAAGAAGACCAACTTTATTTGATATACTGTGTATATTATGAGCTATTATAGTGAGGATTTTGAGAGTATGGAGGTTAGTGGAGTTTGGGGAAGTAGTAGGTTGAGCGGTGGTGGATAAAGTAGGAGGAGTGGGAGAAATGTAGGGGCCTTCAGTGGAAATGTGTGAGGGAGATTTTTTGTGTGTGATCCAGGGTTGGGATGAACATCACCAGAACATAGTAAGTTAACTAGGATCTTTAACTTGAAGAAGGTAAGGGAGAAATAAGGATAGTACTTAGGTTTGATTTTATGAGCATTGGATGGAAGGATTTTAATTTTGTAATAATGTGTTGTGTGGTTAGAGAATAATGTAGGTGCAATGGAGTAGCTGTTAGTAGTGTGTGGACTAATGTGGGAGGTGGGGAGGGTGAGGTCTGATTCAGTTGGGATAAGGGGGCCATAGTAAGAAATAGAAAAGGTCAGAATAATTAATCAGGAGAAGACTAAGAAAAGTGGAGCATGTTTGGGAGGGAGTGTAAAGTAGTTTAGAGTGGAGGGGGCTAGAGGAGAAATAATGTGGGTTAGGGAAGGAGTAGGGGGATAGAGGAGAATAAACACTAAAGGTGAGGGGGGTATTGATGTGAGAAAAGTAGAGGATAGAGACAAGTAGAGGGCAGCAGAGATCTGGAGTTTAGTGTGTAGAGATGTGGTGAGGTAAGAGGTGCTACAGAATAGAACAGAGAGTGAATGGGAGAGTGTGGTGACAGCATCTTGTCAGCCAGTGACCTTCCTGATAAAAACATTACTTGTTCATTTCCCTTGTGTGCAAAATCAGTATATTCCAAATTCTTTATATGGGCCAGAGATGACCATCAATCATGCAGAACAGAGAAGATGCGTAGTTTAATCAAATAGTCATCTACATGGCAATAAACATGACAGATGAAAATAGATACTAGTTGAAGCAGTTACTAACTTCATTTACTATTATGTTGGTGAGACTAGTAGGAACTCACTTCATTTACACCTTCCTAAAAATACTAAACGACTTAGCACCACTTAAGACAAGAAGAGTAAAATCTACCACTGTGCCATGGCTGACAAAGGAGAAGAAACAGTTTGTAATGCAAAGAGATAGCACATGCAAACAATGGCATAAGAATAAAACACAACATGCCTACCATAATTTTAGATATCTCAGAAACCATACCAAGATCCTTGTTAAACCTGACAAGAATCATGCTACAGTAATCTCAAAAAAAAAAAAAAAAAAGAAAAAGCACCAAAACAACCGCAAGTTTTTTTGGTCCTCTTTAAATAAAATATTACACCCTGGCCATACCACTACCTCCTGTCCTCCTACTTCAAACAACAAAGAGTCCATTGCCACTCAGTTCAACACTTATTTTATCAAGTCAGTTCTATTACTAATCAATGACCACCTTATCCCCTACAACTTCCATCTGTTCTCGAAAGAAGCACACTAACTTTTAGTTTTCAGTTCATCCCAACATCAACCATAAAAAAAATTACTAGCCAAATTAAAAGCAGCAACCTAACCTGCTGATAACATTCGCAATGAGTTTCTCAAAATAGGTGCAGAAGCACTATCCTTCCCTGTCTCCATTCTAATCAGCCGGTCAGTAACTGAAAACTATGTCTCCATCCCTGTACTGCACACAAAGTTTTTTACACCCTTTTGCTGGTGCTCAGTGGGTTATAGCAATAACAAGGTATACTCCACAGTCTTTTTCCTCTTTCATATCTATATTTACCCCTTGTCTCACTGTTTCTGCTAATGATGCCCTGAATAGCGTAACTTATCAGTGACAGACAATGGGAGTTCAAACAGATCAGCCAAACCAAGAAATACCTCCAGCTGGTTATCCAAGCTTGCTGAAGCATGTTTGGTGTGAAAGCTAACATTTGTTCATTAATAAATTCCTTTCTTCTGTGTTTCCTGAGCTGAAATTTTCAGAGCTCGTTGTACATTTCTAGGCAAAAATATGCTACTCAAAAAATAAAAAAATAAAAAAATAAATAAATAAAAGACGGGATTCTCTGCATTGGGTCTTAGACTCTGGATTACTCCTCTGTAAACCCTCACAATGGTGACTTAATTAGATTCAACTCATGTTATCAAAAAAACATTTTCCAAAGTTGACAGAATTCAAATTTATTTATTCTTTTACTGATGGAGTTAGGCCTCTTTTCAGAGAAGACCTGAAGTGGTATTTATACTACTAGGGGAGACTTGGCCAGGGCATTGTGGAATTTTACATATTCTTTCATTGTTTATGATTGCACTTCCTGCTTCTCTTCCTGGTGCAGAGGCCGCTAGGAGAAGCAGTGAGATGGCAGAGGAATCTGATCAGGAGAAAGTGAATGTAGGCCTGTCAAACAGATAGAAAGAAAGAAAATGTTTTTCTGATGTGGATGATGCAAATAGTCAGTGTTTAGCTGACTTAAATGAAGTAATCAAGGCTACGGAAATGTCCTTACTCACAACCTGTGATGTTACTGGAGAAAGGAGATCCTCAACCTGTGATGTTACTGGAGAAAGGAGATCCTCAACCTGTGATGTTACTGGAGAAAGGAGATCCTCAACCTGTGATGTTACTGGAGAAAGGAGATCCTCAACCTGTGATGTTACTGGAGAAAGGAGATCCTCAACCTGTGATGTTACTGGAGAAAGGAGATCCTCAACCTGTGATGTTACTGGAGAAAGGAGATCCTCAACCTGTGATGTTACTGGAGAAAGGAGATCCTCAACCTGTGATGTTACTGGAGAAAGGAGATCCTCAACCTGTGATGTTATTGGAGAAAGGAGATCCTGGCAAGCAGTTGGAAGTACTGTGGTCCAATTTGCTGGATAAAGTGATTCGTTATGAGACAGTGTAGAATGATTTTACAAAAGTTTGTTGTGATAGTGGAAAAAATGCTGATGGTGTTGGTAAACATACTACACAAAGAGTAGGTAATGTAACGGTTGTAAAACAAAAGAGAATATATACTGTTGGAATTCGAAGTAAGACAGATGAAGTTATTGACAGATGCTTTATTTGGAACAATTTCATTTTGCCTTTAGGGTTTACCATAGAAGACATTAGCTCATTGATCTATTTAGGAAATGAATATTTTTGCGATGTTAAATTTGAAACTGAGGCTTTGATGGACAAATTCATGTTTCACTGTGAAGCAAAGAGGAACATTTTTCCTCAGAATTAATTTAGTTCTGATCATGCAAGTTGTTTGAAGAAGAAAGCTTTAGTACAATTTACCACTGGTGAAACTGAACTATTTGATTGAAATAATTGTTTTCTACAAATGTGTCACTCTGTTTCTAATATTGTTATAATTTAAAGATGAAAGGGGAGTTTGAGAATTGTTTGTATATTTGAAAATGGAAGATGATAATCTAAAGCATTTGCCTAATGTTATTCATATGGCTGGTAACAGGAGAAATGTAAGATCAATAGGTCAGCTCAAATCTTCCTTTTTTGTGGCGATTTTAATCCATCTAATTGGTGAGTGTGTGAAGATAAGGCATAATCAGTGTGGGGTGCAAGTTATATGATGAATAAGTGTAAAAAAGAGAACAGGATATGTAATAAAAGAGGGTGACTTTCAGTTTGATTGTGACAAGGGTGTGGTGGATATTACTGACATTGAGTACTGAGGTTAATGAAGGAAAGGAGGAGGGGAACAAGGGTATTACTGACTGATGAAGGACAGGGCATTACTTAAGGGAATGTGACTAATATTTGATGGAAAGGAGGAGGGGAACAAGGGTATAGTGACTGATGAAGGACAGGACATTTCTTAAGGGAATGTGGCTAATATTTGATGGAAAGGAGGAGGGGAATAAGGGTATAGTGACTGATGAAGGACGGGACATTACTTAAGGGAATGTGACTAATATTTGATGGAAAGGAGGAGGGGAACAAGGATATAGTGACTGATGAAGGACAGGACATTTCTTAAGGAAATGTGGATAACGATGGAAAGGAGGAGGAGAATAAGGGTACAGTGACTGATGAAGGACGGGACATTTCTTAAGGGAATGTGGCTAATATTTGATGGAAAGGAAGAAGGGAATAAGGGTATAGTGACTGATGAAGGACAGGACATTACTTAAGGGAATGTGGCTAATATTTGATGGAAAGGAGGAGGGGAATAAGGGTATAGTGACTGATGAAGGACGGGACATTTCTTAAGGGAATGTGGCTAATATTTGATGGAAAGGAGGAGAGGAAGAAGGGTATAGTGACTGATGAAGGACAGGACATTACTTAAGGGAATGTGACTAATATTTGAAGGAGTTGAGGAGGGGGAACAAGGATATAGTGACTGACGAAGGACAGGACATTTCTTAAGGGAATGTGATTAATATTTGATGGTACGGAGGAGGGGAACAAGGGTATAGTGACTGATGAAGGACAGAAAATTACTTAAGGGAATGTGGCTAATATTTGATGGAAAGGAGGAGGGGAACAAGGGTATAGTGACTGATGAAGGACAGGACATTACTAGAGGGAATATGACTAATACTGATAAGGATCTAGGTGAAGTACTTAATATAAATGAAGACATTCAAAATGTAGGTGATGAAACATAATGATAGATCTGACTTGGGAGAAAGACACGTGCAGGATGCGAGAAAAAGAAATTTCACAGGAGTATAGGTGAGGAGAAATGTTAAAAATCTTTCACCAAAACTTAACAAAAAATGGTAAGGAATAATGTTAGGATTGTATCAGTAAATATTAATAGTTGGGTTAATAAAGTCAGGAGACTTGTCATTTTACAATGGTATTAAAAATGTGATGCTGAAGTTATTTATTTGCAAGGCACTACATTTATTCCAGAAAATTAGGGGTTACAGGTTGAGACATAATGAGATGGTAATATTATGTGGAATTTGGGAAAGGGGAGGTGGTCTGGTGTAGTATTTATGTTCAGAGAAGAAATTAAGATGTTAGGTTTTGTTGTAATTCCTGGGAGAGCTACTATTGAGGATATAAGACTGGTTTGGAGGTATATAGGTTAAAAGGCATTTATGATTTTATTACAGTGTAAGAAAGAGATGGGCTATTTGAGAAGTTAAACCTTATTTAATGGTAAATATGGAGATCATTTTAATGTAGGATTTCAATAGAAGGTTAAGAAAGAGTGGGAGAAATGTGGGGATAGATGAAAAAATAAGGAAAGTTATTAAGTATGGAAAGCTAAAATTATGGTCAAATAATTTGTGGACATATAGAGTAGGGGATAAGTAAAATGAAATTAATTATTTTTTGCTGTTAGAACCAATGACTGAGGTAGAGGTGGTTATGTCAAATGGATATTCTGAATATGTATATATATATATATATATATATATATATATACAGAGTGTGGAGATAACAAAGAAGTTATACTTGAAGGTAAAGGAGTTAAAAGATTAATTTCAAAGTTTCTTGATCAAGAAGTATTAAAAAGGGAGGCAGATCAGTTATGAGTTAATCATGCTGCTCTGAGGAATTTTTATTAGTCGATTTTATTTAAAGAAAAATACTGAAAGTTTTTTTTTAGAACTGGAATTAGAGAAAATGAAAAGAGATAGCAGTATTTATTTCAATATGTATAATGAGATGTTGAACAATTTAGAAAATAATTCTGATGATCTTTTTTTAGGAATGAAAAATGTTTTTCATGAAAATACAAAGAAAACTGATACGTTATTATATAAGCAGAGATGGTAAAAAATGAAGTAGGTGTTATGAGGGAAATGGGGAAATAATGAATGAATGAATTATTTTGCTTCTGATGATGTAAAGATTTTTATAGTTTTGTATATGTAAATATTGTAATATTGTAAAATAAATATTTTGTATATATAAAATAAATGTTTTGTTATATAACAAATATTGTAATATTGTAAAATATATCAACTGCCCTTATTTCTTTCCTAAATAATGTTAACAAGAAAACAGTATATATTATATTCTTAGATCTTTCAAAGGCATTTGATTCAGTTTCCCACCCTTTACCACTATCACAATTCACTAACTTTGGGCTTTCCCCACCACTCTCAATTGATTCTCAAGCTCTCTAAAAGGCAACAGAACATCAGATGAAAAACTCTATCTCTTCTTATCTTTATACTCTACCAGTATCCCTCAAGGCTCCACACTTGGTCCCCTCCTATTCAATATTTTCATGAACAATTTCCACACATCTATGACCAATGAAACCCTTATTCAATATCCAGGTGACTCAGCCATCATCTGCGGCTGACTCTATGTCTGAACTCCAGCTCAAAACCCAAATAGCCTTCTCCACCACTGAATCCTGGATTTTTAAAAAACACCTAGCCTTCAACCCAAATAAATCCAAGATCATAATTTTCACCCCCAAAAATCAACCCTGTTGGACAAAGACATATTCAATATTTACTCCCAAAGTAAAGCGTTAATAGAAGTTGTCAGCCACACAAAACTTCTAAAAGTGTCCCTAGATGAACACGTAAAATTTGATACTCACCTGCATCAAAACATCCAAAAAACACATCAGAAACCTGGAATATTCTATAGGCACAACCAGTTCCTTAGCCCCACTACCAAACAAACTCTTGCCTCCACTTACCTTCTCCCTTCCCTAATGTATGGCACCCCTATACTTACCATACTTACCAACCTCCAAACCTCTCTAAAAGCTAAGCTCAAATCATTTTATAATAAAATTGCAAAATTCACAACAAATTCCAAAAACTTCTCCCACACTGTACTGCTCTTCACTCCCTAAAATGGCTGGAATTACCAAACTACCTCAACTATCTGCAACTTATTACTGCTCACAAGCTTATCTTTAAAACTTCTGAATATCTTGCCCTTAGTTCTATCTTCACCTTCTACCTCTGAAATAGGCCCCTTACATCTGAGAATCAGCAACTTCTTCAGGTTCACAAACCAAACCTGCCACCTGGCCAACTTCTGTTACTTTACTCTTTAGCCAAGAATTGGAATGTTCTTCCATTAGCAATCAGAACAATCCCAAATTTTGGTCACTTCAAGCCTTCTCTCCACACTTACCTGTCTTCCACCTGGACCTGCACTTGCACACAGCATCCTTGAATACTTGGCAATAAGGATATAGTCTCTCCCTACTTTCTATGCAGTGATTATCTAAAAATCCTCTGTGTAATATTTTCTCACGAAAATGTAATCTGTTCACTAGTATTTCTCTGGCAAATTAATTGCTAAGTGTGTGCTTTTAACTTTGTAATCCAAATATGTTAGATAGTGGTATACTACCAATGTATATAAATGTATCTGATTGTTCTTTTTATTGTACTGAGGAGCTTTTCTCCCAAGGCCTCCATTGAAAATAGGCTCTGTTCTGCCCAGTGGACTTGTTAACAAACTGCAAATAAATAAATAAAATAAATAAAATGACCACTGTTTTTTTTTTTTTTTCAGTAGGTGCTGTAAGGTCTTTTACATCCACCTGAGCTATCACAAACTCAAGGAGATGGGATCTTGGTTTATCAATTCATCTGATGAATGATGCATACAGGAGTACAGCACCCCTCTTATGCTACACTGCACTGTCAGCAATCCATCTACTTGATGTAGGAATAGAACCCACAGCCATCTGTACTGAAGGCAATTGTGCTGACTGTTGTGCCACTAAAAAGATGGCTTCATGTATAATACATAGAATTCACTCCTGTTGATGGCATAGGTTTCAACATCTTTGTACAAGAATCAGGGACAAAGCTGAAATGCAATCACTGACAAAGGCCCAAAGTCAGGCACATATTTTAAATATCCCTCTTATCTACTTACTTATGTACTTAGGAAGAGATAAAGTAATTTAGGATTAAAACAATGCAATGCAGTGAAAGCTTTAAAAGTGAAAGTATGAAGTAGCAGATTCCATTAAATGTTTATAATAAGCCTGGTTTAAATGAGATAAATGATTCTATTCATTACAAGTATCCATTAAAATCAGGGTCATTGAAACATTAATATTATTTGTTAAAATCAATTGCGATAGAACTTTAATTGGATTTAACTATGTTTAATGGATAATTTAATGAGTTTGCTCATGCGCATGTTTTGGATGAATTCTAAGACAACAGCACTCACTTTGGTTTGAATAAAGTGTTTCCATTGTTTTACTATTTTTATTTTATTTTGTTTTTATTTAGTTAGGCATTTAATGGATGTGTTGTCACTGGACTTTTTTTATTTTTGTTTTTTGTTTGAATAAAGTATTTTTTTGTTTTAGCCATTTTTGTTTTCTTTTGTTGAATAATTTAACATCCCTGCCTTATTGGACCTTCTTATACATACATACATATATATATGGTTTCACTTCAGAATCTCGAACTACTGAAATATCGAAATTCAGTAGCTCGAGACTGAAGTATCGAAACTGCACTTGTGTGAAAGTGCAGAATCACAAATGCAGAAATGCCAAATGCAGAATTGTTGAATCCGTAGTTGTGGAGGCGCATACGTGATGTGGGATTCCCTGTGTTCGTGATGTGCAGTGTGGTATGTGGATGTAGCTGGAGATTCAGGTAAGTGATGTTTTACTAGGGATTTAGGGTAGGGATTTTAGTCTGTGTGAGTGTGTTTGGAGTTTTGAGGTGTGGGTTAGGGTAGGCAGGTAAGATTGTGAGTGTATAAGTATTGAGAATGGTGGTATTTGTACCTATATGATGTGTGTTTGTGCAAAGGGAGTATAGAATGTGTAGCAGTGGTTTTTTTGTGTTTGTGTTTTTAGTGGACCTCGGAGTTAGTATATATAAGTAGCGGGGGGCACAGAGTGAGTTTGTTTTATTGTGTTTGTGTGTGTTTTGTTGTTTTGTAGTGTAGGGAGGAAGGTGTATGTGTGCTTGTTTGGGTGAGGAGTGTGTATATGGGCAGTTGCGATTTTGAATTTCGCTCTTTTGGGGTTTTGGGTTTTTCACCGTTTGGCTTTACAGTCTGAAGATATTGAATTTCGATATTTCAGTGTTTCAGGATTGTAAACTGAAACTATATATATATATATATATATATATATATATATATATATATATATATATATCTTTTTTCAGAAAACCATAAAATTTAGGAGGAACAGACAAAAAATATGAGGAAAAATAAGGGGCATTCCAAAAAAAATCTGAGCGAGTTAATGACTAATTTAAGTGCAATATGGCATTGCTCTAGCACAAGGCATAATATCCACGATTGAGTATATCCCCGGGCCTCTACTGAAAAAGGACATGTATCCAGCTAGACTAGCCCGGTCAACAAATGTAAAATAAATAAAATAAAAATAAAAATCTATGATTTATATTTTGACCCTTTTTTAATGTGCTTCTTTCTTATATAATACATTACTTAAAATGCAGACTTCATCACACATTCAGGACCTTTTTGCATTAGTTTGGTAACTGGGTAAGTGGACTGCTCTGCTTGGACCCTTTGCATTCATGACTCAGGCCATAAAGACAAGGGTAAAGGCAGTATATATGGACATTTAGGAGCAGCCAGTCAACAGTCATGTTTCTGGCAGATGAGAGGTAACTGGTTTACCTGGAGAAAACTTATACAGACTTGATCAGAGGTCAACAATGAAAGTAGATCCTTGAGTAGTAATGCACATATATTCCCACTGAGTTCCTGTTTTACCATACCACAACAAGTGAGGCCTTAATATAATCAGTCTGAAAATTTGGAATTCGGCTGTGATTAACAGTAAACAATACCATCTGGTTTATAGTAAGGTGAATGGATGCTTACATTTTTTGAGACTAGAACAGTTTGGTCCAAAATTTTAAACATGTCATATATGTCAGTCCAGCTGTGGAACTGTGTAAATGTGAAGTATCATCACAAAAAAGGGACATTGTCTAAGAATCATGAAACCACAAATAGAGATGACATTGTTAAATAACACTGCCATGATTCATAAGAAGGGGTACCAAGATGACCACAGATGTTCCAACGTGCCCTTTTTTTAGTCTTCTTCATATCTGTCCTTTGTGAGCAGTATAATGGAGGTTGTGAGATGCTTTACTTTTTTCCTTCAGGAGGCACTCATCAGTGCAGTTCACATACTTTAAAAGTCTGTGGTGGCTTTTGGTCATCTTCTGCAACGTCTAAACCTTAATCTTGAAGTTCACCACTATTTAATTATCGCATCTTCCTGTAAAATGAGTTTGATGACATTTAGCTAGTTATTAGCAGGATCACATGGGGTTATAGTGTGCTCAGGTCAATAAGACTTTCATAAAGTATGGCATTTAATGTCTTGTAATAGTTATATAGTGATCAAAGTACTTGCCTAACATATAGGTAAAACAGAGTCATATATTTTTAATAATCAGAAGTCTCTTGTCACTTTATAGGCTGTTAAACATAACTTACATCTTTTAATTTCATTAACTAAATGAGAGCTGTCAGCAGTCTACCTGACTTTTAAACCATACATAATGACTTTATTCTAAAATCAGAGCATGAGGAGTCAAATATTTCTTTAGAGCCCATTTTTGATCAGATTTAATCTGTCTCTTTATATGAGACATCTGCACCAGTCTGTTTCTCATTCAATTAAACCATGTGCATGTGCACACACACACACACACACACACACACAAACACACCATAAAAAAGACACAGACAGGCACACACACATACATCATAAAACACATACAAGCACATAAGCACACACATATATACAAGTATAACAATAAGTTGTTGGCCCTAGGTAAACTGTGGAGTAACACCCTGGCGACTTGTGCAGAGTTCCTTTATTCCGCAGCCTCTGAGGGTACAAAATCCATCTGAAATGCTTTCATTCTACTCTGAATGAGGTGGCCACTACATAAACAAGTTTCCATCACAGGGTCCTCACACGCTGTGTGTATTTTGTTGTTTATGTTTTTCTGGACAAAAACACTGTTCCCTTACTTTGTTTCACTATCTTCAACAGCATTTTAAAATCCAAGGCAAGAGTGAAGTTTACATCACATGGGATCATCCATTACCAACAGTTCAAAAAATAGATGGTAGAAAACTGGATATAGTGGTCTAGGAAAAGAAGACAAAAGTAGCATTGATCATCGAAATCGCCACAACCAGTGACTACGGTGTCCTGCATACAGAGAGATACAAAGTTATAAAATATCAGGATTTCCAGGTAGAAAAGAAATCAATGTGGAAGAAAGATACCCAGATAGTACCAATAGTAGTAGGAGCAACGGGTCTTACAAAAAAAGAATCTACAATCCTATTTAGACATGATACCAATACATGTAACGCCATACACACTGCAGAAGGAGTCATTACTGAGCACATTGCAGGTGCTGCGAAGAGCATTTCTGGCTGACATCAAACAGTGAAACAATGCTAATTTCGTGAACTTTAATTGTACTTTGACTTAGGAATGGGATCCATTCCCATCATGCTATTAGAAACCCAAAAGATATGGAGAAATTAAAAAAGCAAGCGTTAATGATAATTTATAAATTCAGTGAAAAAAACTGTTTGAAATCTTATTTCTTACACCTGTGCAGCACATATAGTTTGGCGGGGCATTATGCCTATTTTATAATACATTCACAGGTGGCCTTATGTGCTAATCTTGCATATTATTGATTCTACCCATAACTTTAGCTAAATAGACCCAAATTTACACCACGCTTATCATGTACAGCCCTGCTCAATTTGGGAGGTGAGCACTATTAAGTGCTTGTAAAGGGTGCCAAGAACATTTTAAGTTTGTCTAATTTAAAGGTGCATATGTTTGAGAAGCTTAGAGTCCCAGTGACCACTTTCCTAGTGCGTTCCTCTCACATTTAGAACTTGCGCATTACAGGTGAATTATTCTTGCTATGGATAAGTAGAAGAGAGCATGTAAAACTCATTCCATTTGCTAAACATGTATTTAATTTAATATGAAAATTGCAAAAACAAAATTTAATGCATTTTTGAAATATGGAGAATCTATGCATGTAGTTTGTGTTTGCAGGCTTGCAAACTACTTGCTTTTATATATGTTTGATGTGTGTGTATGTGTATGTGTGTGCGTGTGCATGTGTGGAGGCACATAGCTTTTTTTAGTAGTAATTAATACAATGTTACCACATAGCGGAGAGTCCCCTTTCACAAACATAGTAAAACTTGGAAAGAATTATTCGCATATGATAATGAAAATTGTAGCTGGCCATCTTTGTTTTGTCTTTTCAGTAGCTGTCTACTTGCTTGACAAATGTCAAACCCTTCTGTTTCTGTTATTACTTACATAACTGTACAAATGTGAAAAAGCTGGCACTGCCAGGCTTTCCTTAGTGTTATGTGAATGTTGTAAAATATATGGCTGGATTCCCAGAAGACAAAGAAACCATGAATGTCTGCAGATCAAGTTGTAATTGCTTCCAACCAGTACTTTATCTTTAACAAAGACACTCTGTCATCTTCAGTTGTTTTCTTTCAGTGTATGTTGAAATAAAGAAGGAAAGGCATTTAGTCTGCAGAAGTTTTATTAAATGTTGCATCCATTAGCTTTTACAGTCCTAAACCAATATCACAAATTCACAGCCATGTATACTGATATAGCCTGTGACATTTCTGCTTAAGTAATTTGCATTCAGTATCCTTTTTGCTTGCTGTACACGCATTCTGTTTGCAGTACTGATGCAACATTAATTGCAGTAAAATATTCTTATCTGTTCAATACACTACTGTTTAGATAAAGGTCAGTGTCTGAGTGCTGACAGCATATGCTCACCCAAACCATCCACCTCCACTACTCTGCTCTAGGACTTATCAGTCACTGCTTACTGTACATTTTAATATCCCTCAGTCCTTTGAAGGTACCCTGCCTCCAAGCATTTCTTTGCATTTTGCTGTGCTCAAGACTTACTTATTGCACAAGAAATTCTTCTATGAATTAAAACATTTAGTGTGTAAAAATCCAAGAAAAACAAGATTTGTTTTATATTAACAGACTTGGTTAGCCCTATTAGTTATTCAGAGCACACTGGAAGTAGTACTCATGTTGACCAGGGCCCTTTGGCTATGACACTGATACAAATACCACTTCTGTTTTTGCAAGTGCCATGAGATCTTTTACATCCATCTGAGCTACCAACAACTCATTCAGGTGGGCCCTCTAAATAACATTTCATTAGAAGGATGGCACTTCAGGTTTGTAGCACCCCTTGCTTTATGCTGCACTGTGGTGTCACTTTTGAAGCATTACTTCAAACATCTGTTGTGGGGATAGAACCCACAGCTTTCCAAGTTTCTCAGCATCAAAGATGAGTGCGATACCTGTGTAGACACTGTCACAGTAGAATTGAGACTGGACTGCTGTGGTTAAGATGCAGTAGCCTAACATAACCAGGATCCAAAGAGCTATACAGCTGTTTCACCTACTTCACTTTATAGGCTAATCGGCCAGGCAAACTGGGCAAGCTTTGTTAATGAATTTGTAGCAAGTTCAGTGATACTTCTGCTTCCCCTGGTCTGTGAGATCATGAAGCTATAGATATTAATGGGGGTGAAGGTGCAAAGTCCTTCTCATGCATGTTGCAAGGGGTCTTAACAGCCTGCTAAAATGGTTTATAATAAGTACCATCCGTAAAATTGGCAGGTTTGTTTTTCTCAATTTTAAGTTATCCAGTAAGGTGTCCTGGGGATTATGCTTTTGACAGAGGGATTATGCTTTAAGTAATCTTAAAAGGATAGATGTATCTATCTATCTATCTATCTATCTATCTATCTATCTAGCTAGCTACCTGTGTGTGTGTGTGTGTGTGTGTGTGTGTGTGTGTGTGTGTGTGTGTGTGTGTGTGTGTGTATGTGTATTAAGTGCAAGATCACTCTATGATGGGGGAAAGGGAGCCCCCTCAAACACATTTGTAGTTCTTGGAATTTTCTTTGTCTTGACTGTGTGTGTTATCCAGTGATCCACCCTCAAAAAGATTAATTCCAGAAATTTACAGCAGTTCTCCTGTGTTCTATCACTTCTACAGATGATGGAAATCAATATTCAAGAGAAAGTGGGTTGAAGCAGCAACCCTAATAGAACAAAAACAAAATGAACTAGGACAAATGACACTATCTGATAACAATTTGATGAAGTTAGGGGCGTTGCAGGACAGGCTTGATGCTTATGATACCAAGTTAAAAGGAATGAAAAGTAGCAAACTATCCAAGGAGTTTAATGATTTTAGGAAGAGTCACCAATTCGAATGGCCAAAAGACAAGAAAACGACCATACAGGCCAGGACTAATGTAAACAATGGAATAGTAGCAAGCCAATGAAAGGAGGAGACTGTCACTAGGAAACCAACGAGAACTGTAGTAGAAGCAGAAGTGCATACTACACCCAGGCAAAACAACAGAGAGGTTTCAACAACACATGAAGCTGTGAAGCTGTGATAGTGCATACTACACCCAAACAAAACAACAGAGAGGTTCAAACAACACATGAAGCTGAGATAGTGCATACTACACCCAGGCAAAACAACAGAGAGGTTTCAACAACACATGAAGCTGTGATAGTGCATACTACACCCAGACAAAACAACAGAGAGGTCTCGAGAACATATGAAGCTGTGATAGTGCATACTACACCCAGACAAAACAACAGAGAGGTCTCGAAAACATATGAAGCTGTGATAGTGCATACTACACCCAGGCAAAACAACAGAGAGGTTTCAACAACACATGAAGCTGAGATAGTGCATACTACACCCAGGCAAAACAACAGAGAGGTTTCAACAACACATGAAGCTGTGATAGTGCATACTACACCCAGACAAAACAACAGAGAGGTCTCGAGAACATATGAAGCTGTGATAGTGCATACTACACCCAGACAAAACAACAGAGAGGTCTCGAGAACATATGAAGCTGTGATAGTGCATACTACACCCAGGCAAAACAACAGAGACATTCCAACAATACACGGAGCTGTAATAGTGCATACTACACCCAGGCAAAACAACAGAGAGGTTTCAACAACACATGAAGCTGTGATAGTGCATACTACACCCAGGCAAAACAACAGAGAGTTCTCGAGAACACATGAAGCTGTGATAGTGCATACTACACCCAGGCAAAACAACAGAGAGGTTTCAACACATGAAGCTGTGATAGTGCATACTACACCCAGGCAAAACAGCAGAGAGGTTTCAACAACACATGAAGCTGTGACACATGCTCTGGAGACTAATGTTAGCTCCGTAATCAATACTAAGAGCATAGAAGAACTATCTGAGCAGGGTGAAGAAAATATATCCATTTTGAATAATGACAATAATTTGGATATACAGAATGCTACTAAACCCAAAGATGGGGTGGTACATTTACCGCTTTACCAACAGCTTCCTTTTTTTGTTGCAGAACAACACCCCGAGGGAAGTACGACCCCAGAACAGGGAGAGGAAAAAATGGAGGTTTCAGGAATAAATGATTCCCTTGTAGTTAATATATTGAGTATTGTATTAACAAGAGATCAGACTTGACTATTAAGAGAAAGGAATGAGTTTCATAACCTCCTTGCGTTCACCAATGAGTGAATTTATCCTAGATCTAAAATATTTTTGGGAGAAATGTGACTCTAAGACATCTCTTTGGCAATATAAACAATGAGGAATCTCAAACTAGAATTAGATATAGGAAACCAAGTACGTTGTCCCTGTATGTCATCCGGCTGTAAAATGACGTGGCTGGATATAGACAGCAAAAGGGAAGTAAACATTTTCACAACTTAACTCTAAATGAGAAGAGAGCACTATTTGAAGTACAGAATATGAAGGACATCATGATTAAACAAGCTGACAAAGGAGGGGCAGTTATAGTTATGGATATGCCTTTCTATGATACCAAGATGAAGGAGATGCTAGCGGATATAGCCACCTACAGGAGGATTGATAAAAGAGACTTGAACACCATTATACATAGTGTACAAGACATTCTTTATGACAAGCTCATGAACAGATCGCAATTTTTGACCACAATTCATTTTTGAAATTTGAAGTGACATCTTCTAGTACAGAGATAGAATTCTTGGATGTTAAGTTAATGTTAGATGACACAGGAAGCATCAATACTAGAATGTATTGGAAACATGTATGGCGCAATCATTTACTACACAATACTAGCATGCATCCCAGGCATGTTCTTGACAACATAGCGACTAACCAACTAACTCAAGTGTCCAAGCTCTGCACGAGGGATGAGGATTATAGGGAGGAGCAAATTAAACTTATCAATGACTTTAATAAGAGAGGATACAAAGTCAAAGAGACACAGACTAATGAAGCAACTACTTTGGAACTACGCTGTCAGAGGGGAAGACCCTATTTTTTTGGATCAAGGTGAAACAGTTAAGATTAAGCAAAAGGAGGTAAAGTCCAATCTGAGATGCCAGTTGACGTATAGCACTGCCATTTTGCTATTCATAATACCATCAGAAAATTTTGGCCAGTGCTAACATCTGACAACAAAATTAGGGAAACTGTTGAAGATCAACCCAGCTTTTCTTTTAAGAACAGGAAAAACTTAAAAAGACTATTATGTTATAAAACAGAAACTGAAGCTATTTCTGACAACAGGAGTTTTCAGATGAACAGGAGAGTTGGTACATTCAGATGTGGAAGTTACAAGGCATGCTCTCATATAAACATATCAAATACTTTTACACATCACCTGACTAAGATTTGCAAACTGTCAGAGTAAGAACATTATCTATGTGGCAAACTGCAGTCACTGTAAGGCATACTACATAGGGAAACCTAATCCAATACTCAAGGAATGTATCCTAAAGCACTTATCTGACATAAGAAAAAAAGATACCAGCAATGCACTTTATATGCATATTAGTATACATGACAGTCATTCTTTCAAGTTCATGGCACTAGCTAGGCTTCATGAAACACCAAGAGGTGGGGATTTAGTAAACCGAACAGAAATTGAAGAGATGAAGTGGATAATGAATTTGCAATCGGATCAGTCACCAGGTCTGAATGCATTTTTCCCTTTAAAACCTGCACTAAAAGGGAAAGCTCTTCACCACTCAAAATGACATAATTAAAAGAGTGTGTATGCTGCTATGGTTACTAAATGCATCTAAGTGAGTGAACACTGGGAGATGAAGGTATTTAAGAGGAAGATTCACTGGCAAACATTTAGGATTTGAAAAAGGTATTATACAGAAAGTGCTTATCTGGTTTATGAGCCAGTGTGTTTATTTTATTTTATCTTATCATCATATATTTTATTAAAGTTTTCAAGTTTCAAGTGTTTTTAAGTGGAATTGGTGGCAGAACCATTTGTTTTTGGAGTTTTAAAGTGGGCATTGTAGCAGAACTTCTAAACCATGTCCCATGACTGGGCATAAAATAATGATTTTTTTTCACGTGACAGTTTTGGTGAATGCCTTTACTTTCTTCCTGACCTCAAACATATCATTCACTTTGTCTACACCTGTACAGCTCCCCGTGTTTATACATTTCCTTTCTAAGATGGTGTCCCCAAGACTGATTTTTGCATATTAACAATACTCTCACCCTTCACATCTACAAGAGTTCCTCCAGTCCATGTTTTCAATTATTGATAATTGCATTTTCAAAGACATGATATAATATGGACATTAAACCACTGATATGGAAAAAGGAGACAGAACATGGTGACTAAAAATATAAATGATTTGGGGATGTGTTAGTTACTGACTACATTCTATAAAAATACGATCGAGTCTCAAGGTCAAATCAAGACCTTCCCGTCTGCTTTTCTGTGATTTTCTCCTTTTCACTAACTTTATTTTGTGCTGTTTACTAAGATTTTATTTGCAGTATAAATACAAAAATATTATAGTGGTAGATGTGATAATGCACTGCACGTTATTGCTTAAAAGAAATATTAAACTGAAATCATGCTGACCTTTGTAGGTACTAGTTCAGATGATTATTAAAGTCTGTGGAAAATTTTTGAAGAAACTGTTGGGCACTATTATTAAACACATTTGTAACATAGCGGTTACATTACTAGGCTGCAAAATTGGATATAGTATATAGAATCCCATCAGTCTAAACTTCATTCAGAGAAACCCTGAACAAAATACTTACCTTTATAGTGTGGTTAGTCCATTAATCAAATTTTGCATTTGTCTCAGGAGATCATTTTACTGCCTATCAAAACAATAAAAATGCAACAAACTTGCCAATAGATACAAAAGTTATATTTGCAAAAATATGCTTGCACAAAAAGTATACTGTTAAAATGTATGCATTACTTTATATTAAAATATCATTAAGAGAAAATGAAACTGTCAAAACTAGCAAAAGTTAAACAGAAAAACAACAGCATTTCTATTACTTATTTACTAGGTATGTTTTATTGGGGTCTATATTATGTGTTCGAAGCTGCTTTTCTTCAAACATATAATCCTCGACCCCTAAAGAGCAAATGCTCTAAAGCACGAATGGCCATGTGCATAAATTTTTTTCCTCGAGAAAAGATTCAGTTGGCCGTTATCGGGAATTGCCCTTTTTCCCAACGTACAGCGATCTCGGAGTTGGTATATTTAGTTAGGGGGGTGTGGAGGTCACAGCCCCCCACGTCAGGGGATGCGGGAGTCAAAGCCCCCTACTTGATTAGGGTTTTGAAGTTTGTGTTTTTTGTGTACGGCCCTGTGAATTTTTTCCCGAGGAAAAACTTTGCGGACATGGCCATTCGCGTTTTAGAGTGTTCGCTCTTTAGGGGTCAATGATTATATGTTCGAAGAAAAGTCTCTTTGAACATATAATATAGACCCATTTTATTGTTGTTCTTTAAAATAAGAATATAGCAGACAGCTATGGTTTTTCTATTTATTTTCATCTTCTCTCAAAAACCTGAGTCTACCAAAGTTTGTTTGCCAAAGTGCATCAATTTCAACACATTTTGCTATAAATAAAATCTGAAACAAAGAAAGTACAATCTTGGAGTTTATATTGTGAAATTGATTCAGAAAGCCAGTATATTAACTGAGCTTTCCATGAATTGCTTAAAAAATCTAAAATGTAATGATATAGGAACTGTGAGTTATAAAATGGACTTGTATGTCATAAACATTTATTTAGCTATCACAGCATTAATACATCTCAGATGTTTTGCTCATTAAGGCATTTTCTTTTGTTGCATTTTATTTGATATTTTGATAATGAAAGAGGAATCTTGAAAGGAACTCTTGTATTCACAGCTCTGATCATAGACCCAGGTATTTGGACCATGATAAAAACACAACATGCACTAGCTGACACCTAACTTGATAAAACAGCAAAATACATAAGGAAAATTTATTGTTGAAGACAAATACAACAGATAGAAGAAATTTACACCATTTCAATGAAAGAACACATCAGCATATTTAAGCAAATGTTATTAGCACTAAAATAATATAAATGACTCATAAAAGCATTGTATTAAGCAGAGACTGTGTGGTCATTCATACTTCTGAATGCTATGTACACAAGTAAGATGCAATGACATGAGCTAAGCCTGCGGGAAGGATTACAAACTTCATGACTATACGGGTAGCAATTACCTAACCCCCTATCTGCTAGTAGGATCAAAAACCTTGAGCAAAAAAATGAAGTGATTTACAGGAGAGAAAGCTCAAGCATTTAGCTAGACTTAACAAATGCACTGCAAAGGAATAGGAAAATACAAGGCAAGCAGTCACGAAGACCATAAGATGCTGAGCCATATACACCTTTAAGCAAACATGCTTAAAAGTTTGTGCCTCCCTTTTTAAGCACTTAATAGTGCTTACCTCTCAGATGTGGATTTAGTTGGGGTGAGAAGAGTTCTACAAGGAAATGTAAGAGTAAGGGTGAGTAAAGATAAGAAAGCCATTGGGAAAGCCTCTAGTAGCTCTGGCCTGCTCTGACCCACAGCACCCTCCTGCATGTACAGTTCAGATTTCTGTAATTACTTGTTTGGAATAAGGCCTGCTATGACCCACAGCACCTTCCTGCATATACAATTCAGATTTCTGTGATCACTTGTTTGGAATAAGGCCTGCTATGACCCACAGCACACTTCTGCATGTACAATCAGATTTCTGTGATCACTTGTTTGGAATAAACTGAGAAGCTATGTCTAATATCATGCTAAGAGAAGAGTTCAGAGTTTGGTAGGATGGTCATCAAAAATTAATTGTGTGTAAAACACAGGCTGTTGTGCATTACTGATTATGTTCATTGACAATTAGTGGCCTACAAAGTGGAAAATTGCAGAGAAATGAAGAGAGTAGCTTTATCTAATCCACCAAAGAAGTTGGTGGCGGCATTGCTCAGCTTGATATAGCTGCTTAAACATTTACTTAAGACGTTTACAATATGAGGGCCATGCTCTTTAAATTATATGATTCATTTTAGTGTTATGTAAAGGTGCAGACTAGATTCATTTCAATTTAATTTTCAAGTCACATACTAATTTCAGCTTAGGTTTGTGGAGGAGTGAAAGGCATTCCCAGCAGTTTGTGGGTGCAATGCAGCATAATTAAAGTATATGGGGGGGCAATGAGAGATTGCATTTGCTTTTGTAAGCACATGCAAAAACACACATGCAAAAAATACACACACACACACACACACACACACACACACACACACACACACACACACACACACACACACACACACACACACACACACACACACACACACACACACACACACACACACACACACACACACACAAACACACACTCTCTCATGGTACGTATGCTTGTGGGCAATTTGTTGGCTTGACAATTTGTCTATATCAAATAATCAGAATAAGTGAGGAAACTGAAAACTCAAGCAGTTGCAGGTTGGATGGAAAACAGGCCTGCCAATAACTAAACTAGAGAACCAAGCACCGTAAGACAGCAACACGAGCCACTGTGCCCTTGTGTTATCCACAAACTAGACTGAATGTTTTAAATATGACTTTTGTCAGATGGGCGAAATTTGATGAGGGAAATCAGTCTCTAAAAACACATAATGTTTAATTTTTTTATATATGTTAAGATGTTTTTCTTAAACTATATTTGTAAATCAATTATTTTGGCTCATTGCAGATATACTCTGAGAGCTATCAATAGGGTAGCTAACCTCTGTACTTAATTTCCAAGAAATATATCTGATGTGAGCTTAAATAACTTGCACTAAGATTGTACATGTGCCGCACTTCACAGTTAATAAAGTGAATATCAAGCAAACTGGAAATGATCCTGTATAATTTCAGTATATTGGTAGACGTCAGCCCTTCTATAAAAAATGTTTGACAGCAAATGCCTGTTAAATGCACCTGTGTGTTGTAATTTTGTGTGGGGAGCTCAGTATTCTTCCCATAATACAATGCTAATGATTGAAATGTGACTGTCTGTCTGCTAGCTGTTTGACCGCTACCCCTGCACTCCCATGAAGCATTTCACTGATGCTTCAGTACAGTTCATTAATTGCTGGCAGCCACTCACCCTGGTCTGACGTCTGTCAATCTTACTGTATTTCCCTCTGGCCAGGTTTTTGTTGTATGTCCATCTGACCAGGCTTTTGTTTCAAGTAAACATGTATACCACTGGATATTGGTTACTGTACTGTACTGTGCTTTGGTCAATCTGCAGAAAGTTAAAGCTAATATTTAAAGAAGTAAATGTCAAGTTATTTGTATAGAAGGATAACTGATCCTGAGTATATTTGCCTTTAAAACTGACGGTGATATTTTGACTCTGGGATCATTCTTATATGTTTGACTGCTATGCAACAAGCAACATGCTAAGACATCAGTGAAGAGTTAAGGCTGTGGGAGGGAATGCAACCTTCATGACTATTGAAATAGCAATTATTATCTAATCCACCACCCAGTCTAGGAGCATAGACCATACTAGAGAGCTGATCTCTGGCAGAGCCATATCAGGTACATGACACAAGTAAACAACACATCAGCCGCAAAGAAAACACTCTAAAATAGGTGCTGTTAGGGTATGCCTAGGAGAGAATATTTCTTAGTCACAAGAGTGACAGAACATGGCATTACAAGTGCACAGGATGTTTATGAATGATAGAAGTGGGACAAATTTAGGGGGCATGGGGCTTGACATAAGAGAAGGCATCAAATGTGTGATTAGAGGGGATGAGGAGCACCACCGTATTACAGCGATGTGGAGCAATGTAAGGTGATAACACTCGTGATTAATGTGGCGGAAGGAGGAGGAGTGCTGGTGGAGCGATATAGTATATCAACTCCTGGACACGTCCATACCTCTCAACCTCTTAGAGCAAGAAATCTGGACTAAGGCATAAATAAAAGTGGGACAAAGGCCCAAAAATAGGGACACTTTTTAAATATTGTTCTTACAAACTTAGAAAGCTGAAAGAATAACAGGTTTTTGCATTAGCATGAATTTTCTGAAGGGTATGAAGTCTGAAACTCAAATGTCTGTCATTATTTTCTAACTTTATTCTTTAATGATTTGCCACTAATTTGCCAGAAAACCACAAATTCATGAAAAATAGACCAAAAATGTGAGGCAAAAATCTGGACATTCTGCGAAAATCTGTACAGTTGAAAGGTATGGACACATCAAGTTAGGGGAATGAGAGATGTGGGGGTGGGAATAAAGGAATGATGATAAGAGGGATAGGATAGTTACACTCATGGGGGATCTGAGTCTGGCAAAAGCAGATGGCTTGATCCCAAACTCTATGGTAAACAGGGAATGGGAGGTGATTAAACCATGAGGCATTCAGCTAGCAGGTGTGACAGTGTGCTGGAAAAAATAACAAGGATAAACACATTGGTGTGTAATGTCAAGATTATACCAAGATGAGATTGAGAAAAGTTAAATATGACTTAAGCTGGAGGCATATCAGGGGTTAACACATTATGGGCATGAATCAGGAAATGGTTAATCAAGGCTGAGAAACAGGATTTGTGGAATAAACAAAAGGAAAAGAGAAGGGTAATATGGCTAGTAAGAATGTGTGAAAAAAGTAATCTGGCAAAAGTAAACACATATTAGAATAGTAGAAAGGAGGGGTGGAAGGTGATGAGGCATGCTATAAGGAGGCAGGCAGGAAGGTAAGAAAAGAGGCAAGGGCAACAAAGATGCTGGGTATAAGGGACCAAGAAATGGGGCAAAACATTTCAGTTATATTTCAGAAACAGAAGATGGAGGTTCAGATTAAGTAAGGAAGGTGTGATGGCAATTAGAAAACATGGCAGAGCTACAAGTGCTAAATGAATACTTCACCTTGGTCTTCATGGAAAAAAGGGAGTCCAGGGGTTATATGCTGGGAGGGACATAGGGCAAACACCGCTCCTTGGCTGACCAAACATACTAGAGCCTTGATGAAAAGACTTGACAAGATATGGAAATTATGGACCAAAACAAAGACCCCTTCTCTCCTACAGACTTACAAAGAGCTTAGAAATCAAATAAAAAAAAGTATCAACAAAGACAGGATCAACTTCTGTGCAAACCCTCCCACTACCCTAAAATCTGACCCTAAAAAATTCTGGAACTCAATCAATCATATACTGCATCCAGGAAACCCTTCCCCTCCAAACCCATGCCCAAATAAAACTTTTGATGAAACTGCCACTGAATTTAACAATCACTTTATTAATTCAATAACTACCATAATTAATGATCTCCCCACTAGTAAAAATACTAAAAAAAACACTTTCTCATCTTCCCCTCCTTCTCCTTTGAACTCTTTCTCTCTTACATCTGTCTCAACTAAATATATCAAATCTCTACTCTCTAAACTCAAACCCTGCTCCCTCTCAGCTAATAACCTACCCTCTTACTTCCTACATATAGCTGCTGAGCCCCTAGCCTATCCAGTATCCATCCTGATCAACCGATCTATCTCTGAATCATACGTTCCATCAATATGGAAAACTTTCTACACATTACCCATACATAAAGCAGGTAATTGTTTTGATATATCAAACGTCAGACCAATTGCTATACTGTCTCCCCTCTCCAAGATTCTTGAGAAATGCATTCACAAGCAGTTAATGCAATACCTTCTCCAACAGAACCTTCTGACACACACACAACATGGATTTCATCCCAAACACAGCACTACAACTGCACTAATATCCTTCATTAATACTATATCACTGTCCTGTGCCAATAATAAACTAGTCTCATGTCTGTTCCTTGACCTGTCCAAAGCCTTTGACACTGTCTCCCATCCCCTCCTCCTAGATAAACTCTCTCACCTAAGATTCTCTCCTCCCACCATATCCTGGTTTTCCAGCTATCTCTCTAACTGCCAGCAAGCTGTTAAAAAGCACTCTGCTCTTTCTCCCCCCCAAGATTCCAGTGGATGTCCCCCAAGGATCCATACTGGGGCCACTGCTCTTCAATATTTTCACCAACCTACATTACACTTCTTGTCCCAACTCCACACTTGTACAATATGCTGATGATTCTACAGTCATCACCATTGCTGACAATCCATCTGACCTCCACTCTACTACCCAAGCATCATTCAGCTCCATAGAGACATGGCTTTGTGACAACAAATTAATTCCCAACCGTAAAAAAACTAAGCTCCTAGTCTTCCTCCCAAAAAATCTCATCAATCTCAAAACAACATTTTCCATCATATCTAGCTATAACACTGTCATTACCTCTGACCCTGGCACTAAACTGCTAGGAGTCAATAGATGACCAGCTTAAATTTGATCTCCAAATCACCACCTCTATCAAAAAGACTCACCAGAAACTTGGACTCCTTTACCAAAACAAAAGACATTTCACCAACTCAGCCAGAATAAGTCTCTCCCATGCATTTCTTCTTCCCACCCTCCTTTAAAGCTCTCAATTATACACAGCTCTTAACACCACACTCATAACCAGACTTGAAACTACGTGTAATAAAGTTGCCAGATTTGCTACAAACCAACCCTACAAATCACACCATTGCCTATCTCTTAAACAGTTGCAGTGGCTTGAATTCCCTTATTTGCTGCTACTACAGCAACTGTTAATTATCCACTCCATCCTCTGTCTACCATCTTTCTGCCCTAGCCTTCAATCAATTATAACTGAATATTCCCCAACCAGGACATTACGTATAAGACTTCCTATAGATCTATAAGCCCAAAACCAAATCAGAGTGTTTACTTTATAACTATAACCCTGCTACAACTTGGAACCAACTACCCCTAGAAATTAGGTCCCTTAACCAAACAAAACATTTCAAACTAGCCACTTGGGAATATCTAATAAATAAATGGTCCTGCCATTGTAGTCATCCTCCCTGAAACTACCTAACCCTAGCTTGTCTCTCATCCCTCCTTTCTCATCCACTGTCTGTCTTATTATCTATCTACCTCTCTGTCTCATTGCTTAACCTCTACATTACCTTACTACTCCATCTGTACCTGTACTGTATATAACTACTTAGAAATAATGAACACAGTTTTCCCTACATTGACATTGTACCTAAGTTTTTGTTGTAAAAATTCTGACATTGTACTCTACTGCTTTTCTGTATGATTTGTTGGAAATGCTTTTTGCAGTTTGATCTCTAACATTTGTACTGCGGTGGTGGTGCTGCGGTAGCGTTGTCGCCTCACAGTTACACGTTGCCCATTCAATTCTCAGAGTGTCCTCTGTGTGTCGACATGCGTGAATGGGCGTTCCTTCATTGAAGGTTGTGCATTAGGCCTGGCAAGCCAGCACGTGAAAATCTACTGCCAATCATTAGCGGTCCGGAGTTCCGCTGTGGCGACCCCCTAACCGGGAAAAGCCGAAAGACACATTCAATCTCTAACATTTGTACCCAACTGTTTTCTGTAAAATTTTATTTAAAATGTTATTTCTCTAATTGTTTTAGCTGCCAGTGCAATTTTCTTGCTGACTTTATATAAAATGTTAATACTGATTGCGGAGCTTTTCTCCTCGGGTCTGCACTGAAAACAAGCTAATGCTCAGCTGGACTAACCCAGTTAACAAATGTAAATAAATAAATAAATAAATAAATAAATAAAATTGAAGGGAGCAGTGAATAGACACCAGAATGGAGAAGAGGATAAAAGATAAGGGATAAGGAACAGATGATAGATAGGCTACCTCCCCAATTTATCATTACTTCGGTCAAAGTACTTGCAGATACCCTAACAGAACTTTTCAACAGACAGCTATCCAGTGCAGATTAGCCTGAGGACTAGAAGATAGGAAGAAATGATGCCCTTTAACAAGGGCGATGGAGCAAGATACATGTAGGGAACTACAAGCTAGTTAGCCTAACAGGGGTGTCAGGCAAAGTCATAAATATCCTAAAAGAATGGTCGTTTTTTCTTCCAAGAAGTCAGCAGCCTCACCTCATAGACAATTGCTAATGTAGCTTCATGGCCAAAAAAAGCTGTCAAAGAAACTTACTCCAGGTTTATCAGTGGAATATGAGACAGCTTGATAGCAGAGTATTAGTACTTGTGGTTGACATGCAGTGAAATATGAGAAAGCTTGGTAGCAGAGTATTAGTACTTGTGGTTTACATGCAGTGGAATATGAGACAGCTTGGTAGCAGAGTATTAGTACTTGTGGTGGACATGCAGTGGAATATGAGACAGCTTGGTAGCAGAGTATTAGTACTTGTGGATGACATGCAGTGGAATATGAGACAGCTTGGTAGCAGAGTATTAGTACTCGTGGTGGACATGCAGTGGAATATGAGACAGTCTGGTAGCAGAGTATTAGTACTCGTGGTGGACATGCAGTGGAATATGAGACAGTCTGGTAGCAGAGTATTAGTACTTGTGGTGGACATGCAGTGGAATATGAGACAGCTTGGTAGCAGAGTATTAGTACTTGTGGTGGACATGCAGTGGAATATGAGACAGCTTGGTAGCACAGTATTAGTACTTGTGGTTGACATGGACATCAGCAGGGGATATAAGATTTTATGGGGATGGACTGTGATACAGACTGAGTAACTACTCTACAGTACAGCTGGAGCATAGGGCACAGAGTGATTCAGTGACAGGTAATAATCAGGTACAACAGAAGTAGTTGGTGAAGTGATACAGGGATCTGTCCTGCATGCAATGCTCTTTATACTGCTGCCTCAGACATGTCTGAAAGAAAAAAGAATATGGTCAACCTCTTTGCAGATGACATGAAGGAAGGTATAGCAACAGAAGACTTAGGGGTTCACAGGGAAAGAATCTAAGAACGTATGTAGAAAGGTTATTTAAATGAGTAGAATGATGGCTGTTAAGGTCCAGTGTATGCACTAGACTTTGGACAGAACAACCTGTGTGTAAGGTATCCATTGGAGGAGAGGAACTGATGACACCAATGGCATAATGAGACAGCTGTTGCAGCAGCATTTAGAATGCTGTGGTAAATCATCAAGGGGTTAGACTGCAGAATCAATAAAGTAATAGCTCCACTTTTTGCATCCTGGTCACGCGCCACCTTAAATACCTCATGCATACAGGGAGCAGGACATCAGGCAGCTCCTGGAATAAGTCCAGAGAAAAGACACTAGAAGGTTGCATACCATAGAGGAAAAAGGGTATGACCAGAGGTTATAGGAGCTGAGCTGTGGGGCTTCTTGACATAGAGAGAGAGAGAGGTAAACCCTGATGATGCCTCAGATAACCTGGGTTTGTCTGATTAGTGGCCATTGTGCTGGAGTCAGCTAGGAAGGGGTGAATCTGAGTGGCAGATACCTGCTGTGTCATCCTAGGCACAGGAGATTGTATGCATGTTGCTAGAGAAGGAACACGTGGATCAGATGATAGGTGGTAGGAAAAATATCTCTTGAGGCTTTTCAAGAGGTCATCAGGCAAGGTTAAGGGAAAGGTAGGGATTGTGGGGGAAACGTATATTAAAATTCACTTTGTGGGCTATCTGGATAGGCTGCTTGTTTCCTTTGGTCTGTAAAAACAGTAATGCCAGTGGGTTTGTGCATGTGCATGGTCTGCTAGGACCTGACCTATTTCATAGTACATCATGGCATGTTCGCCTAAGCAGTGCTAACCTGCATGGTTGAGAGACTCATAGTCATGCAGATACCTCAGTTAATGATATATTGCACTTAACTATGAATCACTAAATGGTGAAACAGCACAACACAGTCCACCAGTGCACCACATATTGTACTGTGCCACCATTCCTGATGCACCACAGTCCAAGTGATTCCCAAAATTTACTTATTGATTCAGCTTTTCAAGTTTATTTGCATTCCCATTTCAAGTTTGTTTGCAATTATTATAATGGAACATCGTTGTAGATCTTCTTCCTCATTCAAGTGCTTTATTCACGTGATTGTTTTTATCACCAGTCAACGTGTATTAATGCGTTTCAACCGTTCTGTGATACTAAGTTACTGGTGATTTTTATTTGACTGTGTTTTGAGTTTTGTTTTTGTAAAGCACTTAATACTTAAACATTCAAATAAGCCTGAACTGGAACTTGACTTTAGTCAGGTACAGGAAGACAGAGAGGCAGATGGGACTGGCAGATGAGATGACGGAGGGGGTGGGTTACTTGCACATCTGCACACAGCTGACAGGCAGGATAGTCTTCTGATAATATCGGCCGTAAATCTCATTATGAATGCATAAGAAGTCTTCTGCAGAAAGAATTCAAAATGATTTCAATATTTACTAGGAAGTCAGACTTAAAATGAGATTAATGTGAAGGATTTATGTAAGACAACCGCACAAAAAATCTTGTACTGTGCAACATTTACAGACCAGTTTACCCCCAGCTGCAGAGTCCCACTTATAGCTGTCATTCTCATGGCAGATGTTATGACAGTTGCAACAAACCATAATTAATCTCTACAGCTGTGAAGATCTTGTGGGTATTTTTGCATGCAGACTGCTATAAATCAAAGAACCAGTTTTAATACAGCTCCGGTTTTGGGAATAGTCATATCCAAATTCATAAAGGTATTCTTCTTGCACAAGATGTTTTCCTGAGCTGCTGGAGTGTACCGCTGTGCTGTGTGTGCATCCCACTGTGGTTAAGTCAGGCTTGCCCTTTAATGTACATATGCTCACATACACATATAAACAAACACACACACACACACACACACATATATATATATATATATATATATATATATAAAAGATATATACAGACAGACATACATATATATCTCCATATACACAAGGAAATGAAATTAAGAGATGGGCACAGATATCACTTCCTTGAGTGATGCTGTGTGTGTGTGGTGATGTCATTGTCACAGGTTTTATGCCCACAGCAGCATTCAAATCTGGGTTTTATCTGCATTTCACTTAAGAATCCATTTATATGCTTTTAAGTTCCAGTTTATTATTTTTTTTAAACCTACCCTATTACTTAAATAATCAAGTTAACTTAACTCAACTTAATTTAAATCAACTCAAGTTGTAAAATACAGCATGTGAAAAAAAAAAGATAAATGGATAGAAGGAATTCAAAAGCAAGAGGAAAAAATATAGAATGACTGCTAGACTCACAGGTTAGCAAGCAAAATTATACTTGTGTTCTGATATTCTAAAATGCAAAACATACTGCTAAACTTGTTTTACTGGCATACAGTAGCATTCTGGAATATTCTGAAACATGATTTAGTGAAGAAAATATACATCTACAAAGCCTTATTGGCACTACAGATAGCAGGCATAAAATAAACTAATACACCACACAACTTCAAATGTAAAATCTAACAGCTCATTAAAAAAAGGAAAAAAAAACTATGTGCTGGTGTTTATGCAAAAGCAATTTATGAGGTGCAAACAATTTAAACCTGTAAGGCTCTGATATAAAGGCAGCAGAAATTAACATAATTTCTGACTCCTGAGAAAGGGCCCTGACATCTCTGGTCTTGTGTTCTGTTTTCAGGCAGTGTATGGTATGCTCTTGAATGGATAACACTGACATGCCATGCTATGCTGGAAATCTTTCTTCCTGGAGGGTTGTCAGGTAACAATGCCAAGCTCATTGTTTTCCAATGAATTTATAGCTACAGTACAGCCAAGACCACAGTGAAAATTATAGGACCACCTGCACATTTTTCAACAACAAAATGCTGTACATTGGCAAGTGACGCCACATATAATCAAAAGTGAATTGTTTTTAACATAGATGACTGCTAGATGTATACTTTGTCTCTCAGGAAAAGAATGACGTGTGAACTTTTAAAAGGAATTAATGGTATTTTGTAGCACCCCCCACTAGACATTTCAGGATATACAGTAATGCGCTTCTCCAGGTCCACAAAACAACGATAACACAATCTGTACAAGGACAAAGAGTTGACCCACTCTATCATAGCCAGGATACCATCCACATTGGTCCTTGTCAACCAGAGACTTGGTTACTGGATGTGGTCTCCTTTCCAGAAGTCTGGCATAGGCTTTCCCAAGAATGCTGAGAAACATGATTCCTCTAGAGTTGTTAAACACCTTTCAGTCCTCCTTTTAGAAAATGGTGTGTCGGGGGGTCACTTTCATGATTTTCACAGTCAATATATACTATCCTGACTTTACTGAACCATTGAAAAGGTGCTATAACATGCCAAAACTATTCATGCTTCCAGCATTTCTAAGTGGATCTTCTTCAACATCACATTCCAGAACTGCTGAATTGATTCAGGTCCTCATATTCAGAAATTAACCTATTCCCAGCAGTTGCTTTTGGCACTGTCACCTCAAAGGTGAGAATGTCCACCTGATCCAAGAGTTTCTTGAAGTGTTTCCATACGTGCCTCAACAGCTTCTCTTGTTGACATTAACATTTCAACATCATTGCTGAAAATATTCTGTGTAGTATTTTCTTTCCCAACCCTAAGCTTGCCAGAACCTTTTTGAGGTCATCAAAAATGTACTCTCTATGGCCTCATTAAACTCCTGCCACTCTAAGCCTCCACTTTGGTGGCTATTGTAGCTGATATCTTCCTAGCCTCTTGGCAATTATTAATTAGACTCATAAATCCCCCGCTAGCATTGTATAGAAAACCTCCTTTATTCATTTGACTAATACAATCACTACTGGAATGCAGTAACTCTTGCTGGGATTACCACTGGGATGAGCATAAGACACATTTTAGACAAAGCTTCTTGTTGCTGGGTCAACCACTAGAATCCTGAAAGGGGTCCATTTGGTTTCCAAATCTCCAGCCTCCTGAGATGTACAGGAAGGGGTGTTCTGCATGTGTGAATTTGATTGTATCCTGCACAGAAACATTAGCCAGTCATTCCCAGTACCCACTATCTAGTCTTAAGGGTCATATCCATAGTGGGGTTGATAACATCCCTACTTGAGAAGCCCGATTCCAGAGCCTATGTAGCATTAGCAGCCAGACTAATTAAAGCTAGTGATATTTTTCAACCTTTCACACAGGATTTATCCCCTGGATTTATTACTATAGTAACATAAAAACAATAATAATAATAGGAAAGCAATAATGTGGACCATAAGATGCCTAGTCTTATGTACAATTAAGTACCAAAAATACAATCGTACTAGGTTAAAAAAAACATGTATTATTGTAACATTCGTCAAATGAGCTGAATCCACCTCTTGTATTACATCTGGTACTCCTATTCAGACAGATATGGTCATAAAAGACTTGGGTGCCTATGTGGAAAATGCTTTCTGATTGATTCAATCATCATGTTTTCACCATAGTCAGGAACTGCCATCTCATTACAGCCTAGTGGCACCTCCATGCATTTCTGCAGTTACACCCTACTGATGCCTCTAGGCATCAAATATTGCTTATTCATATTTGCATTAATAATTCCAAAACCATGCTATGTACATGGTTTTATATGATTTCATCTTAACGCTCACATAATGTCAAGCACAACTTTGACCTCTGTCTAGTGCAGATAAAGAGATATTGAATATTATTTGTATACTATTTATTTGTGCTGTAATAATTTTTACATTTCTCTCAGTATTTCAACAAACTGGTGACACAAAGAGCTGCTTAGCTACAAATGAAATTTCACAGTTGTAGGAAGAAAAACACAAAACTGCTTACCTACAAATGAAATTTCACAGTTGTAGGAAGAAAAACACAAAACTGCTTAGCTACAAATGAAATTTCACAGTTGTAGGAAGAAAAACACAAAACTGCTTATCTACAAATGAAATTTCACAGTTGTATGAAGAAAATGCCCTTGGCAATATACATGTTCCTTCAATGGTTACTGCAATATCATAAGCTGTTCATAAAACTTTACAAAAATGAATATTTACTAGGTTTCTTGATGCTACTAAAATCCACATTAAGACCTACAACTGAAGGCATGCACTCACAAGAAAGAGTAACTGGTGCTGCATAATTCGCCATTAAAATTTTTCTAATAAGACTTAATGGTTCTAGAGATATGAACATTTGTTTGAACTGTATGGCTATAACTCCATATATTTTCATAAGGCCCAGTCCACACCTACTGGAAGTTAGGGTGCAGAGTCAAAAGATCTCCATTGCAGGGAATAGTCTAAATGACCAGGATAATTTCTGAGGGACTATTTCCAAGATGACTATGTGGAAACACGATGCCTGAATCAATCTGAGAGAGTTTTACACATTGACACACTAGGTATTTGCATATTAAAGCCCTTGCTGGAGCAGTTTAGTATCAGCAGATGAGTGGATAACAATGACCATTATCAGCAGAAAACTTGGGAATCACACAGCTGGGATATAGACTTGGATGACTGAAAATAAATGCCAAACTAACTTAGTAAATCGCACAGCTGGGATATAGACTTGGATGTCTGAAAAGTAAATGCCAAACTGAGTTTTACTTTTATAGAGGGCTGCAGCAACATTTACACCTTGGGATCAGTTGAATATCCAATTTGAGGTCCAGCACATATCAAAGAGTTTATGTTAAATGTGTCTGCTTTTACAAGCACGAGAGATAGTGCCAAAAGTCTGGGACAGGTTGAGATAAGCAGTCTAGAACCCCTTTTTAGACATTAAATCCTATAGGCATACTTCAGATATCACTTGTCGGCAATTGTTTTTACTAATTTTATGCTTACTGTCAAGGCTAGGAGAAATCTTGGTATTGTTCTTCAAAGTCCTTTTTTCCTGATACCTTTATTACTCTTAAAATACAACTTATTTTTCTGTTAACTATGCCAAAGGCTACCATATGGCACAAGTTATTAGACCAAGGGAATTTAAACTACTGAATCAAGGGGTCCCCTTCAGTAGATCGAACGTTTACAAGTTCAAACCACATATGGCTGAGACCATATGTTTGAACTTGTAAAAGTTTGATCGGACTGAATGGAGATCTCTCTACAGTGTGTAAAGGGAAGATTTCCCATTTCTGCAAGAGTTGGTATATTTAAGTAAGGGGCGTGCGGGAGGTACATGTTTAGTTTTGTGTTTTGTTGTTTTATTTGTCTTTACTTCAGTGTTCAAACTTTTACGAGTTCGAACATATGGTCTCAGCTGAAGTACTGAAGTAGATCCAAATCAAAAGATGTCAGGATACAAACCAAATTATTTTTAAATACTTGAACAAATCATGCTACCTATGACATCATATCATTTCTAGGTACGTACTGCACCAGTTCTGGGTGGGTGGAATTAAGTGGCAGTTAAACCCATTTCTTCCTTTTGGAAGAATTATCAAGAAACCATAGCAAATGATTAGTGTCTGACCTGTATGGGTTTTATGGCACATCTCACTGTAGCTGTATTAACCTGCATGGCTGAACTACATTTTTGATGGCCTTCATATGATGCCTCAGACTGAACTTTACAAAATCAAACAAATTTAATTTTATTAGGAAATATTTTCCATGACTGTCTGAGCATAGAAGATGTGATACAAAGAGCAGCAAATATGATGGGTGTTACCGTGCCCTCATTGCAAAAAAAGGGTACCGAAGAAGATGGTTGGGGATTCAAATTTCTGACATGGCATGGGAAGCCTATGGGCACTGATTTGAGGGAAGCATGTCTTTCAATTAAGAGATAAAGAGGAAACTCAGGACACTGATTGCTCACAGGCTTGGCATTTGCACTCAAGGTTAAACAAAAAGCTACAAGCAGGTATGATCCATTAGTTTTCTGTCTGGTATCCTCAGTCTTTACTTTTGCACTTTGTGACTGAGCAAAGAGTGCATCCAAATAATCCCATGTAGAACGTATGCCTTGTGGGTTCATCCAGTTCACAGGTTAAGGAAATAAAACCATGATGTATGAGGGCATATGGGGACTTTAGTCACTGACACATTAGGAAGCTGGTAGAGCAGTCCGACGTCTGACAAGTGAAGGGGAGGAAGACATCTCTGTCCACTGTTAAGGTGCAGAAAGGTTTTAGGGGTGGCTACTGCTGCTGCTGATGATGATGTTATGAAGTTTGAGTCTTTGGGGAATGCCATGCATTGGCATGATGTTGTGGGTTATTGAATCTTGGTGGAGGTTTGGTAGATAGTCTGTTTTCTACTAATTCCTTAAGTTAGAACCAACAGCAAAGAGATTCCAGAATCTCTTGGCTCTGCCCACTGCATATTGCATACCATTAATGTAGTACTGAATAAGGAGGAGGCAAAGGCTTTGAATTAGAATCCTTCTTGGAATGCCTTAAGTCAGGTTCAAACTTGGAGTAAGGGGTTTGTGTCAGGCATGACATTTCATGAACACTAGGCTTTATAAGCCTTGTAAGGGCAAATTTAAGGAAGTGAGTTCTCTGTCAAAATGTGCTTTCTTTGTTTTTCTTTTTTTTTCATCATAACTGCATTTTAATGTGTTGTATCTCTCCTTTTATGTCATATTTGAATACCATGTGAGTATGTGGTTATGTATTACTTTTCATTATAACACACCTCCACTCATCATTTTAATATTCACTTACTGGCTTAAAATTTACCCTGGTATAATATATGGCACATGCATTATCTATCAGTAATGTCTGTTTGAATCTCTTTTTCAGCATTATGGTACTATGGCTCTGTCAACTGTATATTACAGGAAAATCTGCCGCTTCTCATGAGCAAACATACCAAATGTTTTTCTAGCTGAACATTACTTTAAATGGTACTTACGTATTATCGCAACCAGATTTTCACGATAATACTGCTTGCTTCCCGATATGTGAATGTAAACAGAAATGTATGCAGAATCACACTGACAAAGTGAATGTTATGAAAAAACATTGTTTAGATAGGAAAAACAGTATAAAATTTAAGAAATGAGTGCTTGTTTCAAGCTATGCCGTTTCCCGACATCATGTCACTGAAAATACATTTTCTACAACAGTTATGTGTAAGACACGTTCCATGTCCAGAAATATGTTGCCCAAGCCATCCGGAAGACATCCACAAGTATGCTATCCAAAACATCCAGAAAACATTGTAAGAGTAACTACTATCCAAAAAAATAAATAAATCTGGTGCTGTCACATACTACATACATGTTTTTCATAGTACCACCTAACACCACATGTCACATTAACTTTAGCCTCCATTATACAAGACCTTTATCTCCCACGTCACATTAACATTAGCATCCGTCACATCGTTTACTCTGTTATTCCCGTTAACTAAAATGATCTTCCATTTATAAAATAAAAACAGTTATTTACACAAAAAATGTGCTGCTCCAGATTTCTTATTCTCATAGAAATGTATAGTCAATTTTGTAATAATCCTTCTCACAGTACAGCAGCAGTACAAACAAACATTTCCTAGGCGTCCTCGATTCATTTCCTGCAGTATGACAGCAGTACAAACAAACATTTCCCAGGCGTCCTCGATTAATTTCCTGCAGTATGACAGCAGTACAAACAAACATTTCCCAGGTGTCTTCGATACATTTCCTGCAGTACGGCAGCAGTACAAACAAACATTTCCCAGGCGTCCTCGATTCATTTCCTGCAGTACGGCAGCAGTACAAACAAACATTTCCCAGGCATCCTCGATTCATTTCCTGCAGTATGACAGCATTACAAACAAATATTTCCCAGGCGTCCTCGATTCATTTCTTGCAGTATGACAGCAGTACAAACAAACATTTCCCAGGCGTCCTCGATTCATTTCCTGCAGTACGGCAGCAGTACAAACAAACATTTCCCAGGCGTCCACAATTCATTTCCTGCAGTATGGCAGTAGTACAAACAAACATTTCCCAGGTGTCCTCGACTCATTTCCTGCAGTACGGCAGCAGTACAAACAAACATTTCCCAGGTATCTTTGATTCATTTCCTGCAGTATGACAGCAGTACAAACAAACATTTCCCAGGCGTCCTCGATTCATGTCCTGCAGTATGGCAGCAGTACAAACAAACATTTCCCAGGCATCCTCGATTCATTTCCTGCAGTACAGCAGCAGTACAAACAAACATTTCCCAGGCGTTTTCGATTCATTTCCTGCAGTATGACAGCAGTACAAACAAACATTTCCCAGGCATCCTCGATTCATTTCCTGCAGTACGGCAGCAGTACAAACAAACATTTCCCAGGCGTCTTCGATTAATTTCCTGCAGTATGACAGCAGTGTAACCAATTTAGAAGTATGCAAAACAAGATTCACATTTCTACGTTCATGTAGGTTATGAATTTGAGACAAACTAGGTTGTACCTACAGAAAACATCACATCCAACCATACGTTCACTCCCACAATCTGTTTTTGGCCCAACAAGCATATTACCGCAACTGCGAAAATCTGGTTGCGATAATAAGTAAGTACCCTTTAAATATTATCTTTGAACCTGCAGTCCGAGGGTTCTATGATTTGTGCAATTACCTCTTCAATTTTTCTACTTGATATAGTGAAAAACTAACCCTGGGATTCATTAACATATACACTAAGTGTACACCATTCTGAGAGAACAGACAACATGAGCATAACTCACACCTAGTTCTTCATAATTTTAGTTTTCCTACTGATTTTCTTGCAGCCTTAAATATCAAGAGGGAATCATCAAGGTCACCACAAAATATAGGTTCATGGGTTGGTACTAGGCTATCGGCCCTAGGGCCTATACAAGTCTAGCCATAACAATTCCCTGGCTATTTCTTCCCACATTATTTACTTCCCTGGACCCCTGTCTAGCAGGGCGACTGACGTGATCCCCTATGTAGACTACATGTACACTTAGTGTAATTTTTCTGAGTGATCAGAAAGTACAAAAATGTGGTAGAGATGTTCCTGAATACAGATCGTGTATACTTAGTGTGGGCATTAATTAATCTGGCCTTTAGAGTGCACAAAGGATTAATCAGATTCCGTTAGGACATTACATCAAATAACATCCCTCATTAATCATACTGACATCTGTATTATATGCAAAGATAATTAGACTGTTAGGTTAATTAGAAATTATTTAAAAAGAGGATATGTATGGATGTATGACTTTATAGATATGGTATGTGATGTACAGTTTTCAGTGCTGCCATCTTCATCAGTTCTAGCACATAAATATATTTTGTCTTATTTAAAGATTTGAACTACTTCTCTGTAATGGTATAGACAAGAGTTTCTTATTTGATCATAATTTGATAAAAAGTCCTTTTCATAACTGCACAGACTTTTTGCACTAGCAGAAACTGTTGGTTTTTTTTCATATGAAATTCTGGGCACCTTTGCTACAAAGGCAGTACCCAGGGATAAACTGGCATTGGCACACAACAGACAAGTTGAGAGCATCACTTTTTTTATTCAGGTCACTCTGCTTCCAATCACTATAATCCATTCTGAGCCTTTACAAGAAACCCAAGACCACAGTCTTGAATCCTAAAATATGGTCTGCTACTGATATATCTGTGTGCACCACAAATACTTTCCACCAACCTTGCGGGGTATGAACGAACATGTGAGTGATATTAAATTGAGATATATTTATGCACAGCTACTCATAACCGTCGAAGGTGGTGAGAGTAAGGCAATACTTTTTGCTGTTTTATTATTCAACATAAGCCCGACTCTGCCACCATGTATAAATAAAATAAATTAATTTTGATTTTGGAGACTCCCTGTCATCCATCATTTACAAGTCAGCCACTGTCAAAGTAATTAGGAGTCTGTCACCTGTCCTGGGTCAGTATGACATAGTCGAAGAACAAATCATGTCTATTCCTGTGAAATAATTGAATTACAAAAAAACAGAATTCACTTGAGATGCTCCTTTTTTTCCAAAATGACATAACATTTAAGTGGGAACATTGGGGGGGGGTATAACATTTAAGTGGGAACACTAGGGGGCTCAGACTCTAACTCTGTAGCTTACCCCCCTGATTTTTTAATTTTTTTTTTATATTTTGTCTATGCTCTGTTATGACTATAATAATATTTTGCAATTTGATGATGACAACTGGAAGCACTGTTTCAGTTGTTTTTTGCTGTTGCTTGGAAAATCACTTTCTTAGGACAATCATCCAAATGTAAAGTGCCTTGGCTGTGGATGTGTTTCCAGTTAATACATACATTTTACAAGGTATTAGCTTACATTTCCGAGCATGTACTATACATTTATGACATTTGAGCTACTAGTATGCATATGCTTAGTTATTTTGCTAAGACTCAAATGTTTGCCTAGTTTACTTGCAGAGGTTCTGTTCCAGTGCTTAATGTTAACATTATGCAACAAAAAATTAATGTTAGAGGATAAATGTCAACATTATGCAACAAAAAATGAATGTTAGAGGATAAGAGGCTGGCATCATTTTCTTGGTAGGAATTACCACCAGAGTCCAGATTAGCAAGCAGTCTGTGAATATAAGATGCAGTAATGATAGTGAGGTGGAAACAAACAGGGAAATACTACTGTATATTTGGTGGGTAATGTAATGTAAAAATGATAAGAGAATCCAAGAAGAATGGTGTAAGAGAGTCTGTAGCAGAGGCAAAAGGGACATTAACATGGAACTGAAGGGCACTGTGGTATAAATCTGAATTCACAGAGGAATGTGTGAGGATATGAGAGAATATGTCTAGCAAACTTAAAAAAACTGTAGAGGACTGGCTGGGGAGCTTTACAATTCAGTAGAATTAGGACATGGAGTGGGTAAGGTGGGTCTCTGTCAAGTTAATGTGCAAATGTGGTCTTTAAGTTACTGAAGATGGCAATGCCTGAATTATCATGAGGGTAGAATCATACCGGAAAAAGAAAACCTTCTGCATTCTACAAATGTGAAAGAAATCTTGGCAAATTGGAAAAGAAACTATATATATCTGTAAGCCTCTTTTTTCTTTTGTTGTAGAAAGAAAATCATTCTTTCATTATATATAAGTTATTTTTTTATTAATTTATTCATTGTTCAAATATGAATTTAACCCAGTTCAGAACTACAAGAGAAATGGATCCTATCCTAGCATTCAATGACCGTTAGGCAGAGAAATTAAACCTGGAGGTGGTGTCAGCCCATCACAGGATACGGAGAGTAATAACTACATGTACTCACAGGTGAGTGGACTCACTCACACAGAAACACACACACACACACACACACACTCACACACACACACACACACACACACACACACACACACACACACACACACACACACACACACACACACATGCACACAAAAGCTCACTTAAGCATGACAGATACGTTATTTAGAAGATCAGCATTTCACGTACAGCACATCTTACAGATGTCGGAGGAAACATGAGTAGTCAGAAAAATGACGCAGAAAGAGACAAAAGATGTGCAGACTTCACACAGAAGGCACTTCAGCTATACTGTGGCACCCTGAAAAACGGAAGTTTCATAAAGTACAGTTTTGTACCTACCATAAATGTAGATGTTCGAGTGTTCACCCTGATGCAGTCATCACACTTGGGTTATCCTGCCGTCAGGCGGTCCCGCAGTCGGCCTGAGTTCCAAAGTCTTGGTCCGGCATCGGTTGCTGTCACTTTTTCCCTGACATCAGTGCACCAGGGGTATATAAGAGGCATCCAACGCCATTTTCTTCAGTTTTTCTTGCCCCAGATGTCAGGTGCCCCCAATAGGTAGGCAATATATATATATTGCTATATAAAAATGTACATATAAAAATAAAACAATACCTTCAGGCACAAGCAAATACACCACAGAGGTTGTATAGAATAGAATGGTATAGATAAGTTCAGCTAGTTCAGAGGGGATGGAGGGAGGGTAACCTGGACTGCAGCAGGGTGAACACTCGAACATTTATATTTATGGTAGGTACAAAACTGTACTATGTTCATCGTGTTACCCTGCTGCAGTCATCACACTTGGGTTGAATCCCAAAGCTAAGGATGGGTGGTGGAGTTAAACAGGGTTAGAATAAGCTAGTAGGCCCTGCAAAACTGCATTGGCAAAACCAGCTCTAGTCTTAGAATATAGAGGTAAGTGACAGTGTTTGGTGAAGGTGTGCACTGAACTCCAAGTTGCAGCTTCCAGAATATCCTTGGTTGGCACTCCCCTGAGAAAGGCTGCTGATGTAGCTGTAGCCCTGGTGGAGTAGGACCTAATGTTAGCAGGTACCGGTTTCCCATGATGCGTGTAGCAGAAACGTATGCAATGTCCTATCCATTTTGAAATGGTCTGTTTTGAGATAGCTTTTCCTTGTGATCCTGCAGCACAGGCTACAAAGAGCTGGTCAGATTTTCTGAAAGCCTTAGTTTTATCCGAGTAGTAACGTAATTGCCTGTGAATGTCCAAAGAGTGCAGGAGTCTTTCTCCTTTGTTTTGGGGATTTGGGAAAAAGGTGGGCAAATGAATGGTTTGGTTTAGGGCCACACTGGATACCACCTTTGGCATAAAGGAAGGATTAGTTCATAGAGAGACTCTGTCTTGATGAAAAATGAGGAAAGGCTCCACTGCCATTAGTGCCTGTAGCTCTGAGACTCTTCTAGCTAAGGTTATTGCTAGTAGCAGGGCAGTTTTCCATGAAAGAAATCTTAAATCAGCTGAAAAAGCTGGTTCAAAGGATGGCAGTGTAAGCTTTTCCAGAACAAAGTTGAGATCCCAAGTAGGTGTTGGTGCTCTCCTGGGCGGTTTTATGTTCTTAGCCCCTCTGAGGTACTGTCTTAGGAGTGGATGTGAAAATAAAGGAAGATCCGTGTTGTAATGAGCTGAAATTGCTGAGGCGTGGATCTTAATAGATGAAAAGGAAAGTCCTTTGTGCAACATCTCAGTTAAATATTGTAGAATCTGAGGAATGTTGGGATCAAGGGGATTTTGGCCTTTAGCCTGGTTCCAGGTGCAAAATCTTTTTCATTTGTCTGAATAGGTTTTCCTGGTGCTGGGCCTCCTGGCCTCCAGAATGACATCCATAACAGCTTTGGATAGAGGTGTTGGCTGGTTGTTTAGGTAATTTGCCATGCAGCCAGGTTTAAAGTCTTGAGCTGGCTGTGTAGAATCTGATTATCTCGCTGGGTGAGCAGGTGAGGAATTTGTGGTAAAATCCATGGTGGGCCGTGGGCCATGTTCCTTAGAATTGGATACCAGTGCTGGAGTGGCCAGTCTGGTGCAATGAGTATCATTTGTGGCCTCTCTAATCTGACTTTCAGCAGTACCTTTGCTAGAACAGGCAATGGAGGAAAGGCATACACTGTTAATGTTTTCCAACTGAATGAGAGGGCGTCTACTTTCCAAGCCTGTGGGTGGAATGTCCTTGTGCAAAATTTTTGAAGTTGGTAATTTTGGGGGTTGGCAAACAGATCTATGTCTGGGCGTCCCCATTTTTGAGTTATCATTGCAAATACTTGTGGATCTAGTTTCCACTCATGGGGATCCATGATGTTTCTGCTTAGGTCGTTTGCCAATGTGTTTTTCTTTCCTGGCAGGAATTGTGCTTGTAGTTGAACTTGGTAAGACAGTGCTGTGTTCCACAAGGTCATTGCTTGCCTGCATAGAGGGTAGGAATGTGTGCCCCCTTGCTTGTTTATGTACCACATTACTATGGTATTGTCCGTCTTTATTATTAGTTGTCCTGGGTGTAAGAGGTCCTTGAAAGCTGTTAGGGCATTCTGTACTGCTAGCATTTTTTTTTTGATTGATATGCAGATGCCTTTGATCTGTAGTCCATTTGCCCTGAATGCACTGTCCTGCCATGTGTGCTCCCCAGGCATAGTTCGATGCATCTGTTGTCATAGTTTGCCTGGCTGTGGGTAACGTGAAAGGCTGACCCTTGTTGAGGTGACATGCCTGTGCCCACCATAGAAACTCCTGTTGAAGGCAGGGAATGAGTGGTATCATTGTTTCCAAGCTGTAGCTGTGCTGAGTCCATACGCTTTTCAGGTACCATTGTAATTTCCTCATATGCAGTTTTGCAAATGGTATTAGTAGTATGCAAGATCCATGAATCCCAAGGCCTGCAGAAGTTTTCTTGCAGGGAGTTGGATCTTTGTTGCCATTATTTTGAAGTACTGAGTCAGCTGTTGTTGCTTGTCTGGCATGAGATAAGCCATCTGGGCTGTTGTATTCAAGCTGGCACCCAGGAATATTATGTTTTGTGAGGGCACTAGTTTTGATTTCTTTTCATTTACTGTGTACCCCAGGCAACTTAGAAGGTGTTTGACAAATGTCAGATGCTTTAAAAGAATGTCTTTGCTTTCTGCTTGAATAAGGCAGTCATCCAGGTCAGGGTATATTTGAATTCCTCTTTGTCTGCAGTATGCAATTACTGGTGCCAGGCATTTTGTGAAGACCCTGGGCACAGTAGATAAGCCAAAGGGCAGTGCAGAGAATTGGTAATGGGTTGAACCTGCAATGAAGTGGAGGTATCTGCTGCAATTTTGTCTGATAGGGACATGCAGGTATGCCTCCTTGAGGTCCAACGTTACTAGCCAAGCATTCTTGCCCAGCATGGGAAGAAGCTGCTGTAGTGCTAGCATCTTGAATTTTGATACTTGCAGATAGGTGTTCAGAATTGAAAGATCCAAAATTGGTCTCCATGCTTTGTCCTTTCTTGGGACTAGAAAGAGTCTTGAGTAAAATCCTTGTCCTTGCTCCTGTGTAGGTACCTGTTGAATGGCTCTCATGTCCATGAGAGCTGTAATTTGTTTTTGTGCCTCTGCCCATTGATTTGGTGGCAGGTTTGGCATTCCTTTTATCATTGGCAAGGTGTGAAAGTGGAATCTGTATCCTTGTGAGACAATGTTTAGGACCCATTTGTCTTTTGTTATGATGTGCCAGTTGTCTGCAAAAAGTGCTAATTTTCCTCTCAAGGGAGCTGCCAAGAGAGATTTGCTTGGTAGTTTAAGGGTTGAGTCATTGTGTTTGTCTTCTGCTAGCTTGGAGCCTGTCTTCTCCTCCTTTCTGGGTAGCAGTACCCCATTGGCGAGGTTTGTAAGGGCCTTGTGACTGACTTCTGCCTCTTGGGTGTCTGTATTTGTCTCTCTGTGATCTGTCAGAAGCTGGAAAGGACCAGTTTTTTGTTGGCCAATTTCTGCTGAAACGAGGGGGTTGTACCTGTAAAAAATCCTTGACCGTCTGCATAGACTTTGCCTTATCCTCCATTTTCTTTAAAACCTCTTCTGCTTTGACACCAAATAATACATCTTGCTGTAAAGGTGCATCCAATAATTTTGCTTTAACATGATCAGGTAGGGTTTGTTCTTTTAACCAAGCATGTCTACGTATGACAGACCCAGCAACAGCTGCTCTACAGGAAGCTTCCAATGAATCGAATCCACATTGTAAAGTATGTTTGCCCACCTATTCTGCTACATGCAACAGATCCTGCATTTCCTTGAATTCAGACTGTTCAGAATGTGTGCTCATTTTTTGTTTTAATTGAGACATTAGGAATTGCTGATATTTCAGCATGTGAAACTGACAATTTAATGCTCTCCTAGCCAGGGTAGCTGAGGTGTATATCTTCTTTCCCCATCTATCTAGGGCTCTGGAATCCCTTTCAGAGGGCACAGAATTTTTAGCCATAGAAGCTTTAGCCCCTTTGGGACCCTGGGAAATTGTTTCTGGGTCAGCCACAGGGCTTTTATAAAGGAATTTGTGTGAGTCAGGTACTCTGTAGTACCTGTCTGGTTTGGCTGGAGCAGGAGGTAGAGAGTCTGGATTTAGACTAGACTCCAAGTAAACATCATCCACAATGTCTAAAACTGGAGGGATAGCAAGTGATCTGTGCTGGGGTAGTAAAAGGAACTCTCTGAGCCTTTTCTTAGAATCAGAGTAGTCCTGGCCTTCCCAGTGGAAATGTTCCCTCATGGTATGTAAAGTTTCCCCAAAGGAGTAGTCTTCAGGGGGAGATGCTGAGGGAATAGAGTCTTCAGCATCAGAGTCTTCATAAGGGGGAAAAGAGTAATCCTGTTCCTCAGAAGAATCTGAGGAAATTGAAACCTGGTCAGAGGAAGCACAATCCTCCTCTTGTCTTGGTCTTTTATCTGGAGGGGGATGGGAACCCCTGATTAGGGTAATCAAATCTTCAGCCATCTTAAGCATCTGTTTCTTAGACATGGGGCCTTGAACTGGAGACTGATGTACAGTCTTTTTTGGTTTTAATGGAGTTTTAAGCTTAGCATAAGATTTAATGGTGAGTGTAGTCAGTCTGAAGACACCTTCTGCAACCGAAGGTGTTCCTACTGCACCGGGATCTCCTTCTGCTCAGAAGGGCCTAATGAAGATGGCTGCGACAGCCTAGTACACTCCGCTTGAGAATCCAAAGCTGTCTGGGGTTCCAATTCTGCGGTCGTCAGGAGCTGCGTAGGTGCCTCACTGAAAACCGGAGAACCGGTGACAGGCCCAGCAGAGGCCTCGGAGTCTGGCTTGTTCCTAGGCTGCCTGTCCTTATCCTTGCATTTTTTATGCATGCTAGTCGTTGGCTGCTCTGACAGCATGATATAATTAAATTTCCTACCAAAGTAATGTTGTGCGAAGTCAAAACGGCGTTTGATAGTTTGTTTATTAAACCTAGCACAAAACAGACAACCTGTGACGTCGTGGTCTGGGCCTAGGCAAGGAATACAATAAGAATGGAAGTCCTTATGAGGTATTTGCTAACCTACAAGAAATGCAATTGTTAACTTTTTCTGACATTGGACTGAGTCAAGAAAAGGTTCCCCAATGGGGTACTTAGCTTTATTGAAGACTTTGGACTGAAATTCGATTCGAAAATCTCAGATGTCAGCCGACCGGCACTTCCAAACTGCTTCTGCTTCGGGCACCACGCAGCAAGAAAGACTGAAGAAAATGGCATCGGATGCCTCTTATATACCCCTGGCGCACTGACGTCAGGGAAGAAGCGACAGCAACCGACGCCGGACCAAGACTTTGGAACTCAGGCCGACTGTGGGACTGCCTGACGGCAGGATAACCCAAGTGCGATGACTGCAGCAGGGTAACACGATGAACATCAGATCATTTTATGTAGAATAGAGAAAATGATTGTCCAATACAGGTTTTATGTGGGTCTAATTAAACATGCACAGAAATTTATTCTGGACACTGTTCAGTGCAAAAGAACTTCAATGAGTAGTAGTGACTGCTTGAGTGCAGCAGATAATGAACCTGAATTATTCCTGAGGAAAAGAACAAATTGTATTTGCAGAACCAGGTTAATATTTTCTGCATGGCACATCTAATACAGTTTATTATGCCTTGCATATTGCTGGTAATAATCCATAATATTCTCAGCATATAAAAGACATTTGCTACAATGTGTGTATCAAGAAAGAAATGCTAACATATTGTCATGCTATCGTGTAAATCTATTTATAGCTGTTTATACATACATGATTAGCTAGTCATCATGTTGCTACATAAAACTAGAGACTACCACTCCAAGTATGAGATATGAAAATGTACAGAAATGCCATTGATTACTACGCTCTGTGCCTTTGGCATAGCTATAAAGAGTCCTTTAGGCCTGATCGCTAACAAGGTTAACAGATGAATACATGAATAAAAAATCAAGTTATAATCAATAATCTGGAGACTTGGTCTAGCTGCACATAGCTTTAGGGTGTGGGTGCCTGATACTGACAGTTCCTGAAAAGAGTGGTAATTTTAAACTTGACAGCTTTGGAGGCATAATTAATATATGCTGACAAGACCATGAACTGCACACTGAAAATACAGAGGCTTCTGTATTCAGAGACCTGTTCTAGTGTCAGGCTTTAGTGAAGGTTAGAATGAGAATTTCTGCCAAATGTGCAGACTTGCTATGAGCACAACATTAGCATCTCTTACAGTTGTCAGTGAGATTATGACTGGAAAACTATTTAACAGAAAGAGTTCACACTTTATTTTATTTCAACCATACTTGTTGCAAAGTTGCAAAGTACAATTTTCAGTATGATATGGTAAATATTCATAAATGTATACAGAAATACACCACCCCAATACAAATAAAAAAACACATTTATTTGTTCATTAAACATATTTACTGTAATTATTTGCCATTTCTTATTCTCTAGCTTTAAAAAAATATAATCAGCTTCAAGTAATTTTAGGCCTTCATCTCTGTCTGCTGATGACATCTCAGCCAAGTAAGCAAAGCTTGTAGTCGATGTAATTGCACATTACAGCAATCATCAGCTACTCCCTCTGTCAGTTGTATTTACCCAAGCTTTGGGAAGGAGACATCCACATTCCCCCGTACAATACCAGCATGTAGCATCAGTAATTTTCATTCTGCTACCCTACTGTCACCCTTATCAAAATTCTGTAGAAGTTTATTCACAAGCAACTTCTCCAACAACTCAGTAAAATATGGCTTCCAACAGGACCCCAGAACAGAAACAACATGATTCAGACTTACTGACTATATAAAAAGCAAACTGGTTCTTGCTGAATCAGCTGAAATTGTTTTCTTAGACAGGAGGTATTTAATTTTTTTGACTGATGTCTTGTCAAGCTCATAAATATCAGAACAAAATATCAAAATTCACTAACAGTTTGTGGGCTTGGCATTTTCATATTTATGATCCAAGTTGTGTGACATTTGTTGTGGATTTCTTTGATAAAAAGAATGCAGTACTGTAGGCATGGAGTGGCAACACCCTTTCATTCTCATAGTGTTTGTCATGTTTTCATGACTGTGTAACTGTGGAACTGGTATATCTAAATATGTATGGAGGGGTTGGGGGGGCTGCAAAGGGCTTGATTCCTCGCAAAAAAAATCAATAAAGACTGCGGTGGTGGTGCTGCGGTAGCGTTGTCACCTCACAGTAAGACGTTGTCCTGTTCGATTCTCAGCTAGAGCGTCTGCTGTGTGGAGACATGCATGAATGGGCTTACCTTCGTTGAAGGTTGTGCGTCAGGGCTGGAAACTCGGCACGTAAAAATCTACTGCCAATCATTAGCGGACCGGAGTTCTGCTGCGGTGACACCTAACCGGGAAAAGCTAAAAGATACAACATGTGTATATATATATATATATGTATATATATATATATATATATACATATATATATATATATATATATATATATGTATATATATATATATTTCTTTTTTCCCCCTGAAGATTCCTCAGTTTCAAAGTTTCCCGTGTAGTAGTCTTAATGTCACTGTCCTTAATGTAGTGTCAGAAATCTCTTGGAGCCATCAAAGAAACGCCTTTGACAAAATCTGAGTCATTCACTTGACAGGACTGCAAGTTATCTGAATTGTAGGTCCCACACTTTATAATATGAAGGAACAGTTTCTAAACAATGCACAGTAAAGCTGAATTCTTCAATAGTTAAGTCTTGGTCTAATTCTGACAATACCTTTGTGAATTGCATGGTCTGCTTGTGTGGACCCGATAGATGGACACGCCTCTCTTCTATTCTTCTGAAATGTTTGTTAAAGTACCTACACAGCTCCAGAGCATCTTTTTCCATGTGAAAACCAGGATATGTGTACTGGCTTTCAGCTCCATTCCTCTGATACTAAGGTTATGCATTTTTATTTCCTACAACTGTGAACTGCCAAAATTCTACTGATTTCAAATCTTTTCCAATAATTAAATGGTCATCGAGATTGTCAGCACTGTTAAAATACTGATTTTTGATTGTCATGTTGAACTTGTTTTTTTATACATATCAAGAGCTTAGCCTTCTCTGTAACGTCAGACAATTTATAGCACCAGTTGTATGAATAACAGCATTCAGATTATTCCTTTTGTCAGAGTATGCTATAGACTTTGAGTATTCTTATAAATTTCCAACCTGCTAAGACTATAGAACTACAACAACCTTATAAGAAAATATCCAAGTTTGCCTCTGGTCATTATTTTAAAATATTTCTCCAGTGTTAAGCCATATTACGCATTTGTGTATGACAATTTATGTAAATGAAGTCCTCAATCACTGCAGCACTGGTTGTTTTGACACCAGAAAGGGATTGAGAGCCCCTGTTCTGCATTATAATTTCATACAAAAATAATGTTTCTCAGTTAGATGCACACATGCTGATATTAACCAGGTCCAATAGCACTATTACTGCTTATTTCACAATATGAATTTTTTTTCTCCTTATTCTGTGTTATTTAGATAAAGTAGACAGCACTACTATTTTATTATAGCTTACATATTACCAAGTGGTCTAGTTTGTTTAAAATGTTATTATTATAGGTTCATAGGTAGGTACTAGGCTATCGGCCCAAGGGCCTAGGTAAGCCTAGCCAACAAAGTTCCCTGGCTTACGCCAACCCAAGAAAGTTAATTTCCTGTGCCCCTGTCAAGCAGAGCCACAGAAGTGACCCTGGGGTGTATTTCCTATTTCCCATCCACTCATCAAGATTTTTCTTGAAGAGTGTTAATGAGGAACTTTGCTTGACATAGATGGGTAGCTTGTTCCAGAGTATGGGAAGTCTCTAGGACAGGAATCTATCCCTCCAGCATGTCCTGTTTATTGTGGTGACAAGATTTAGGTCCCTAGAGTGTGTAGCTTGGAGGGATTGGGATTTCTTTAGGTGTAGCATGTCCAACAGCTCTGGGTTTGACATAGCTTTATATGTTAGGCGGAGATCACCTCGGAATAGGCAATATGCTACAGAGTAAAGCTGGAGTTTTTTGAGACGATCAGTGTAGGGCATCTGTTTGAGGCCAGTAACTCTCTTTGTGAGGTACTTCTGTGGCCTTTCCAGCTACTGCAGATGTCTTGTGAGGTACATTCCAAAAGGGGCATTGTACTCTATAATGGGTCTAATGAGTATCGAGTAGAGGGGATCAATGACCTCTTTTTTCCTGGATGAGAACCCTTTTGTGATGAGGTGTGCTATGTAGAAGGATTTCCTCACTACTGTGGCAATGTGATTATCAAAGGAGAGACTACTGTCCACCTGGGTCCCAAGGTCTCTTTTCACACATTCGGTGTTAAGAAGACTGCTGCCTATGTGGTAGTTCATGGGTAGAGAGTTTTTACCAAAGGGGATAACAATGTACTTTTTGGCATTGAGCTTGAGTTCATGGCTCTGACACCAGGCATCTGTCTCAGTGAGGCCCAACTGTAGGATGTCCACATCATTTGTGGACTCGACTATAGCTCCTAGTTTGCAGACATCGGTGAAATTCATTAGCCAGAGGCCTTCTGTGTCAGCCTGTACTTCAGAGAAGTAGATATCAAACAGGAGAGGTCCCAGGACTGAACCCTGTGGTACTCCACTTGTCACTGGTTTGAAGTCAGATATGGAGTCTGCAACTTTTACAGTGTGGGTTCTGGCAGTGAGCCACTTGGCAACCCATCTTGTGACATAGGGATTTATACCTAGTTTATTGAGTTTTGCTATAATTCCAGAAAGGGGGATGGTGTCAAAAACCTTGGCGAGGTCAAGATAGGTTGTGTGAACCACCTTTCCCTCATCTACGGCTTTGGTGACTGCTTCAAAGAAGCCAACCAAGTTCAGGATGCAAGATCTGCCTTTCACAAACCCGAACTGGGTGGGGTCCAGAGTTTGGAGGTTACCAATGTCTTTGTTTATGAATTCCACGATGATATGTTCCATGGCCTTGCAGACCAGGCTCGTCAGGCTAATAGGGCGATAGTTCCCAGGATCAGTGGTGGCTCCCGCTTTGTGGAGTGGGATAACTGTTGCTGTGCACCATTCAGTAGGCACAAAGTCTGACGTGAGGCTATGATTGAACATGGTGCTTAGGTGGGGAGCCAGTTCATTCTGAAGTTCATGTAAAACGCAGCCTGGGATGTTGTCCGGTCCCACGGATGCTGTGTTTTTGGCTTTAGATAGTGCTGCTTTTACCTGTGAAGTTTTGATTACAGGGACTCTGCATTCTTCCTGTATAGATATGGGCCCTTTAGGGGGTGAGAGGGGGGGTAAAGTTAGCACTGAACCTATCTGCCAGGATGTTGGCAATATCAGTTGGATTGTGTAATTTTTGTGCCATTGTGCTGTAACTCAGAGCAGATCTGGGTGTTGCCACTGAGATTCTTGACATAGCTATAGAATGCTTTGTGGTTGTCCTTAGAATCAGTGGCAATCTTGTTCTCATAGCTAGCTTTGGAGGATCTTATAAGGGATCTCAGCTTCTTGCTGAGGCTGACCAGGGAGCTCCTCCACTCAAGGGATTTTACTCTCTTTTGCAACAATTTCTTCCTTCTGTTGCAGAGTTTGTTTATAGCAGGAGACCACCAGACTGGCTTCCTTTTTTTGGAGGATAGCGTCTTGGTTCTGTTTGGAATAGCATGATCCATGCACTCATGTAAGTGCTTATAGTGTGCATTTGTGTAGGATTCAGCAGTAATAACTGTATTGTCCATCTGCATGGGTGTCAAGTTCAGCACTTCTGTCTTAAAAAGCATGAAGTTGGCTTTGGAGAAATTTTTTACCATGGTTTCCTTAATGGGGGGTGGGGGTGGGATGTTGATATCGAGGGTGATTAGCTTATGGTCGGATCTGACCAACAAGGAGTTGACTTCAGGTGTGGGACACCGGTCATTCATGTTGGTAATGACTAGGTCTTGGATATTGTTGCCCCTGGTGGGGGTGTGGATAGGTTGATCCAGGGCATTGGAATTTATGAATACTAGAAGGCACTGAGTGAAGGAGTTGGTACATGAGCAGTTTTCCCAGTTAGTGGTGGGGTAGTTGAAATCGTCCAATATTAGGGTGTTTGGTTGAACCCTAATATTTTCCAGTATATCAAGAAAAGAGGAGTGGGAATCCTGGGGCATGGTGGGGGATCTGTAGCAAGCTACAATTTGGATTGCAGTTTTGCCTAGAGTTAGTTGCACTTGGATAACCTCAGCTGCATTATGCTGCACAACTAGCCTGGAGGTTTGGATATCCTTAATGAATATGGACACACCTCCGCCTTTGGTATTCCGGTCCAGGTTAGATGGCCGAAAAGTGTGGTATGTGTTATAGCCTGGTAATGCAGGGGTGCTCTCTGGAGCCTTGAATCAGGTCTAAGTCACTGCACAGACATTGATGTTCTCCATTTTAAGGCGTGCATCGAGTGAGTGCATTTTGAGATTTAGACTTCTAGTATTGAGTAGCATTACCCTCAGTTTTTGCAGGTGTAAAGGTGTACCACCCCAGTCAAACTCCCCACCTAACACTGTCCCTGGAGCAGATCACAACCAGGTGCTTGGAGCCAGAAGCAAGAGCCTTGGTGGGGCTCACACCCCCACCTCCCTGGGTAAGTGAAAAAAAGATAAGAGTACTGGTATTTCACCAGTGACCAAGGACTCCCACTTATTCTACACTGCTCAAGTCTCTTCACAGTGCCAGACTAGAGTCAAGCTCAACAGGGTCTTCTAAACTACTTCCAAACAAGTGTTTGTGATTTTTTTCTATAGGGGATACAGTTTCATGTACCCCAAATGTATAATTACAAATTCCGCCATTGTACAACACTGGGGAAAACAAACAGTCTCCAAAGCAGCGATCAGAGGTATCAAGAAATCCCATTTTTGCCTTTTCACAGCTGCATGACTATGCAAGTACTTTTAACGAATCAGAGTACTAAGCATATAGAGGGAAACACTGTTATTCGATATTACAATGTGTTACTCTGCTAGAATGCAAAAACAATTATTAGAGTTACAGTTTAGAGAACATTTCCTACCCCAGCTAAGGAAATAAGCATATTAATATGCCTTGCTTTCACTGATCTTTCCTTGAAATTCAGTGCACATCCATCCTGCTTTCTGAGGTGCCATTTGACTATATAAGAAGCTTTACAAATATTCATCTGAGTTAAACAAATCCAGAGATTGTGAAATAATAAATGAAATGCCAACACTTACCTTGAAACATCTATTAGTCATTGATATTCTTTTCTTTGTGATATAAAATAAAACATTGGAATTCTTTCACCTTGAGGGTGTTTCTGACCTCACAGCCCTTCCTTTTGGCTTTGAACATATTGATGGTATTATTACAGCATGTGTATGGGACCTCTGAATGTCGTAAAAGCACATTTCTAAAATATAACAGCATCTGTAGCATATGACATTCCCAAATATTTTTGTCTGCAAGACAAACACTTCCATTTTATGAAGAGCATTTATTTATAGAAGCATTTTTGACAATATATCTTTGGAATTGGTTTGGCAGGTCACAGTAGCAAAGTCAACTGCTACAAATTCATATATGAAATACAAGATGTCAAAACAAAACTATTTCTAAACCTTAAGGCAGCCATTAATGTCCTTTAATAACTGGTACAAAATAAAACAAAATGTTATGATTCCATCCTATGCCCCTACAGCTGTTCCTCGTAAAGTTTGCTTAGGCACACAGAATAATTTTCAAAGATAGAAATCCTCCCCTTAAAGCATGAACTCTGTGACTCCTCTACAAAACATTTTTATGACCTCCTTGAGCTCCATAATTTTTTTCTTTACAATATTATACACTTGATTAGGTTTCTGCTCTTTGCTTTAATTCTCCCTCAGCACACCATGACAATGTTCTTTGCTATCTCTTAAAGCCCTATACTTTGTCTGACAGTTAGTGCTGAGGATTAAGGCCATGACATGCTAATGAGCTACTTCCTGTAGGCCAGGGTTTGATTCTCTCAGATTATCATTCTCTACTTTGTGACTATGAGTATGTCACTTAACTAGACAGTGCCCCCTTGTTCAGTCTGAAAAAGGTCCATTTGGGTTAGTGATTTACCATAGCTACGATATATACAAATAGATAAATTAACGGATGATGCTTTTTTAAATTTTTTTTCTCAATGCTGGGTTGCTGACAGGACTCTAATGTGCAATCTGGTAGCATGAGATTGCACAGAAGGAGGGTTAGGACACAACATCCTTTCCATCTGGGATTTTACTGACTCAACCCAGTAGAAGGAATTATTAGCTCCCTGTTTTGGGGTTTGCAGTATCCATCTGGGGTCTTATTGATTCAACACAGTAGAAAGACTTATTAGCTCCATATTTTAGGGTTTGCAGTATTTCAGTCTCAGGTGAGAGTAGTGCCGTTTGTGTGATAGGTATCTGTGGCTCTGTTCCCGTGAAGGATCAGAGTATGCTTTTTGCTGAATGTTATTAATTTCCACAAGTAATATTAACATAATACAAACAGTACACAAAACCATTGAGCAACCAGCTAAGAGAACAAAGAGAATGAGAACACTGTACAAAATCAATGTCCAATAATATCAAATGTATCCAACAAAGCAATCATAAACAGCATCATACACTATAGCTATTTCTTGGTTGCTTCAGGGGAGAAAAAGAAAAAATATATACCATAAAGGACTCACTCATTTTTTCATAATGAGGGAGCATTTCAGACCCCCCCCCCCATGTACTTAAATAAATATAAAATCTTACCCTAAAGATTTCTCACATAATTATGTAAGTATACTTTTCTGGTGATACTGGTTACAGTTCTCTGTTTCCAATTCTTTGCACGCAGGAGTTTGCTCACACTAGCAAAGCCCAATACATTTCAGTAAATTGTCTTTTAGTAGAATTGAACTGAGATTATAAACCAAACAATTAAAAACTCCCTAGCCAAAAGCAATGTAGCCCCAAAAATAGCACTGGGCTTAGTTATTAAAAAGGTCCAATAATCTTGAACATTTGGGCATCTCCAAAACATAAGAAGATTATATGTTCTATTCAAGTGACACCTCCAACAGTTACTGTACTGTAATATACCCATTCGCTCTATGTTTGTGGTGTTTAATACCATCTAAATTTCATACCATTACTAAAATTCTCAGCTGTCAATAAATTCCACAAGAATCGCCTTTGCTCACCAGAAAAATAAACCTCAACCTACCTGCTACTAGCCATTACAGACCATTGAATTGAGTCTCCCACAAATCCCTGTAAATTATTCGTGCTCTAGCTTTCTTGATTTTCTCTCATTCATTCCAGAGTAATCCCTTCCCATTGTGTAATGCACTGTAGATATTCCTCTGCCACATGTCATTTAGTTGCACAAAAGTAAACCCTTCAGAGTTTGGCACTCCCATTTTTCTCTGCAGTGGCTGAAAATTCTTTGGGTCGGCAAGGTATTCTTAGAAGTCTGTAGTGATAATGTGTTTCTCACAAAACTGACCAAGTGTTAACTGCCTCTCAGAATAAGCTAGATGATTGCAGCAGAGACTGGTTTTAGGTAGTTAAAAAAAATTATGCTCAGAGCCTATTTTGGCATCTTGGAACTTTAGCAAACAATTTATAGATTGTATGAATGCATCAGAGCTGGGTTTAGGTGCGGTGATTACAGAAACATTTAAAGTACTTGAGAACCCAACCTGTCAAAAACTAAGTAAAGTGAGGCTATGTATTCTGTGATCTAAAAGGTTCTCTAGCCCTGATTTCCTTAATTACTTTCTGTTAGGAAGAGAATTCACTCAAGTTATAGACCATGCTTCCCTATTATGGTTAAATCAAACAGAGGATGGGAAAACAAAGCTCTGTAAATGAGCTTTATCTTTGCAGCCATTTAATTTCAAAGTCTAACATATGACAGGCTCAACATATCATAACACTGATGGCCTGTGTCAGGCACACAGTCCATGCAATGGGCATGAAACAAATTATTTCAATCTGGGGGCAATTAGCGTAACATTGTGGTTTTCACCATTTAGAAAAGTACAAATAACCCAAAAATGTGCAAATACTTTTGTAAATAATGTCTGTATCAGCGCTTTAAAGAGAATTATAAAAATAATTAAGTTTCTTCTGTTAAGTTGTACTTGTTTCTTTAACAACAGAAATATAACTGTCTGAATTAATGAGAGCAAGCTTGTTTAATGAACTATTGAAAGTAATTTAAAAAGTGGGCTGAGATAAGTCCATTTAGAATGCATTTCCCCATTATGTAAAGGGACTGGGAATCAAAGTTACTGGTTCTGGGAGACAGGATCAATTACAGAGAAGAAAGGCCTTGGAAGAGAAACAAGAATCTGTTCCTGCCACAGTGATCCAGAGGGGAAGCTAACAACAGAGACTGTTTCCCAAAAATATAAAACTGACTCAATGGTTTCTACATTTAGTTAAACCCCAAGATGTTTTTGTTTGAAGAACCTATCTTGTTTTCACTTGTACATAATAAACTGTACACATTTTATAAGTACTGGTGCTCTCAGCTGCATTAATCTTAAGTCTTAGCTGACAAATTTAGTGTAAATTGTATTCTACACCTGGTAATAACTATTCTACAGATTTGACAATACCAACAAATTCCCTATAATTACTGTAGAATAAGTTGTATCAGCCATTTCAGTAGCTGAGAACGCAATTGCTATGGGTCTGATAATATAACAGATTATCTGTAATCTCTTTAATCTAAGTTTCTCCACTACTTGCACTACCAAAGCCTGGAAAACAGCCATTTTAATGCTCTTATGTAAGAGTGATCCAACCATATACCTTAGTAACTACAGATATAATAGTTTCACTATCATCAAATAAATCTATTAAATATATAATCTCAACCCTCAGTAATATTACATTGAAAATCCCTTAACCCTGGTCACTCATTACTTTGGACTTGTTAAAGGCAAAAGCCACTGAAGCAGTGGACAGCACACACAACATATCTGGACATAGCAAGGCTTTTGACACTTTGACAAACTTGTAAATTTGAATATAAATCCATATGTTAAGTGGGATATAGCTAGCTGTTTATCAAGCAGAACCTATATAGTCAGAGTCACAGGTGCTACCACAACACTTCAGAAGGGAAAAAATTACAAGTGGTTTACCACAGGGCTCAATGTCAGATCGTCTTCTATTTGATATCTGGTTCTCAGTCCTTATAGCCAGCACTCATGTCTTATGATTATCTAAATTTGAATGTGGCCATAAATTGGGTGTTGTTATACCTGCACTCAATAACAATTGTTGCCGAATGGGTTAGATTATATCACCAAATGCTGCAAGGACAATTGTCTCTAATTAAAAATGAATAAATGTATTGTAGTTCATTTTGGTAAACTAAACATTTCCTCCTCACACCATACAGGAAACAAAAGATTCTGTTCAGACATTGTTATAAGCTGTTTAGGTACCCTTGTAGAGAATACCTAATCCTTTGGCTATGTCTCCATAACAGTTCAGACATCCTTCTATCTGATTTATTTCATTTTAATGACATCTCTTCTGTACCAAAAGAAGTCTTAATTCCCCATTCAGTCACATGTTGTCATACGCGTTATAAAATATAATGTCCAATTTGGCACGTGCTTGACTTATCTCTCTCTCTCTCTCTCAGACTGAGAGACTTAACTAAAAGGATCAATAACCTCAAGCTAATCACTTATCTGGACACACTGGCATCCCTCTATCCCAGTTAATCACTTATCTGGACACACTGGCATCCATCTGTCCCAGTTAGTCACTTATCTGGACACAGTGGCATCCCTCTATCCCAGTTAATCATTTATCTGGACACACTGGCATCCCTCTATCCCAGTCAATCACTTATTTGGACACACTGGCATCCTTCTGTCCCAGTTAATCACTTATCTGGACACATTGACATCCCTTTGTCCCAGACAATCACTTATCTGGACACAGTGGCATCCCTCTATCCCAGCTAATTACGTATCTGGACACACTGGCATCCCTATGTCCCAGTAAATCACTTATCTGGACATACTGGCATCCCTCTATCACAGTTAGTCACTTATCTGGACACACTGGCATCCCTCTGTCCCAGCTAATTACTTACCTGGACACACTGGCATCCCTCTGTCCCAGTTAATCACTTATCTGGACACACTGGCATTCCTCTGTCCCAGTTAGTCACTTATCTGGACACACTGGCATCCCTCTATCTCAGCTAATCACTTATCTGGACACACTGGCATCCCTCTGTCCCAGTTAGTCACTTATATGGACACACGGGCATTCCTCTATCCCAGTTAGTTACTTATCTGGACACACTGGTATCCCTATATCCCAGTTAATCACTTATCTGGACACACTGGCATCCTTCTGTCCCAGTTAATCACTTATCTGGACACATTGGCATCCCTTTGTCCCAGACAATCACTTATCTGGACACAGTGGCATCCCTCTATCCCAGCTAATTACTTATTTGGAAACACTGGCATCCCTCTGTCCCAGTTAATCACTTATCTGGACATACTGGCATCCCTCTATCACAGTTAGTCACTTATCTGGACACACTGGCATCCCTCTGTCCCAGCTAATTACTTATCTGGACACACTGGCATCCCTCTGCCTGAGTTAATCACTTATCTGGACACACTGGCATCCCTCTGTCCCAGTTAGTCACTTATCTGGACACACTGGCATCCCTCTATCTCAGCTAATCACTTATCTGGACACACTGGCATCCCTCTGTCTCAGTTGGTCATTTATCTGGACACACTGGCATCCCTCTATCCCAGTTAGTCATTTATCTGGACACACTGGCATCCCTCTATCCCAGTTAGTCACTTATCTGGACACACTGGCATCCCTCTGTCCCAGTTAGTCACTTATCTGGATACAATGGCATCCCTCTGTCCCAGTTAATCACTTATCTGGACACACTGGCATCCCTCTGTCCCAGTTAGTCACTTATCTGGACACACTGGCATCCCTCTATCCCAGTTAATCACTTATCTGGACACACTTGCATCGCTCTATCCCACTTAATCACTTACCTGGACACATTGGCATCCCTCTGTCCAGACAATCACTTATCTGGACACAATGGCATCCCTCTATCCCAGTTAATCACTTATCTGAACACACTGGCATCCTTCTGTCCCAGTTAATCACTTATCTGGACACAATGACATCCCTTTGTCCCAGACAATCACTTATCTGGACACAGTGGCATCCCTCTATCCCAGCTAATTACTTATCTGGACACACTGGCATCCCTATGTCCCAGTTAATCACTTATCTGGACATACTGGCATCCCTCTATCACAGTTAATCACTTATCTGGACACACTGGCATCCCTCTGTCCCAGCTAATTACTTACCTGGACACACTGGCATCCCTCTGTCCCAGTTAATCACTTATCTGGACACACTGGCATTCCTCTGTCCCAGTTAGTCACTTATCTGGACACACTGGCATCCCTCTATCTCAGCTAATCACTTATCTGGACACACTGGCATCCCTCTGTCTCAGTTAGTCACTTATCTGAACACACTGGCATCCCTCTGTCCCAGTTAGTCACTTATCTGGACACACGGGCATTCCTCTATCCCAGTTAGTTACTTATCTGGACACACTGGTATCCCTATATCCCAGTTAATCACTTATCTGGACACACTGGCATCCTTCTGTCCCAGTTAATCACTTATCTGGAAACATTGGCATCCCTTTGTCCCAGACAATCACTTATCTGGACACAGTGGCATCCCTCTATCCCAGCTAATTACTTATTTGGAAACACTGGCATCCCTCTGTCCCAGTTAATCACTTATCTGGACATACTGGCATCCCTCTATCACAGTTAGTCACTTATCTGGACACACTGGCATCCCTCTGTCCCAGCTAATTACTTATCTGGACACACTGGCATCCCTCTGTCTGAGTTAATCACTTATCTGGACACACTGGCATCCCTCTGTCCCAGTTAGTCACTTATTTGGACACAGTGGCATCCCTCTATCTCAGCTAATCACTTATCTGGACACACTGGCATCCCTCTGTCTCAGTTAGTCATTTATCTGGACACACTGGCATCCCTCTGTCCCAGTTAGTCACTTATCTGGACACAATGGCATCCCTCTGTCACAGTTAGCCACTTATTGGACACATCGGCATCCCTCTATCCCAGTTAGTCATTTATCTGGACACACTGGCATCCCTCTATCCCAGTTAGTCACTTATCTGGACACACTGGCATCCCTCTGTCCCAGTTAGTCACTTATCTGGATACAATGGCATCCCTCTGTTCCAGTTAATCACTTATCTGGACACACTGGCATCCCTCTGTCCCAGTTAGTCACTTATCTGGACACACTGGCATCCCTCTATCCCAGTTAATCACTTATCTGGACACACTTGCATCCCTCTATCCCACTTAATCACTTACCTGGACACATTGGCATCCCTCTGTCCAGACAATCACTTATCTGGACACAATGGCATCCCTCTGTCCCAGTTAATCACGTATCTGGACACATTGGCATCCCTCTGTCCCAGTTAATCACTTATTTGGGCACACTGGCATCCTTCTATCCCAGTTAGTCACTTATCTGGACACACTGGCATCCCTTTATCTCAGCTAATCACTTATCTGGACACAATGGCATCCCTCCGTCCCAGTTAGTCGCTTATCTGGACACACTGGCATCCCTCTGTCCCAGTTAGTCACTTATCTGAACACACTGGCATCCCTCTGTCCCATTTAGTCACATATCTGAACACACTGGCATCCCTCTGTCCCAGTTAGTCACTTATCTGGAGATACTGGCATCCTCAATCCCAGTAAGTCACTTATCTGGACACACTGGCATCCCTCTATCCCAGTTAGTCACTTATCTGGACACACTGGCATCCCTGTGTCCCAGTTAATCACTTATCTGGACACACTGGCATCCCTCTGTCCCAGTTAGTCACTTATCTGGACACAATGACATCCCTCTATCCCAGTTAATCACTTATCTGGACACACTGGCATCCCTCTGTCCCAGTTAGTCACTTATCTGGACACACTGGCATCCCTCTGTCCCAGTTAGTCACTTATCTGGACACACTGGCATCCCTCTATCCCAGTTAATCACTTATCTGGACACACTGGCATCCCTCTGTCCCAGTTAATCACTTATCTGGACACACTGGCACCCTCTGTCTCTTTGGTCTCTTGTTCACTCTTCTGCATTTTGAGCCATTAAAAGAGTCAATCCTCCTTGACCTCCTACCCCTTTGCAGAACAAAAGGTTCCTCAAATACCTAGTTAAACACAAAAGCCTTTATCTTTAGATGAATAAAACCCCCGTAGTCCAGCATATCTCCCAGCTTTGACACAAACATCCTCTACATTTAAAGCAGAATAACATCGTTGCCTCCTTCAAGGTAAAAAAGATAATTGAATGAGCAACCTCAAATTCTCCCATCTACATTGTGTTGGCCTCCTTGAGGCTGTACAGAAAGGTTGAACATGGTTTATTGGCTAGGCTTTTAATGGTCTATAAAACGATTGCCTAGTACCAATGGATCTATGACCTTATGGCCTTATGAACTTCCTGCTGTTCTACATACATAGCTCTCTACGGTATTTTCCCTTAGTGAGTCTTTCAATTACACTCTTTATTATTCTTCCTTAAAAGTAGGGTTTTCCAGTTAATGGAACATGTCATCAGAAGTACTGAAATAAATAAATAAAATGTAGACACTTACATAAACATGTTGGTTTATGTTAGCAGTCTTCATTGTTGAATGCTCATCTGTCACTTTTTTAATTTTGATTAAATCAACTTATTATGAGTGCTGAACTCCTCTGGACATTCTAGTCCATATTAACGATTAACGAAAGTGCTCACTATTTATTGTTTTTACGCAATTAACGTGTTCAAATTTTATACAATCTGGCATTTTTATTTGACTGAATGAAAAGAGTGGCTTAGGGTCCAGGCCACAGCTCTTGTTATCTTTTATTCTAGTCCATATGTATTGTATATTTACTTCTTCTGTAGATTATAGCTTGTCATATTTTATCATTATCTATGTTCAGCAAACATTTTATGCAGTTTTTTTTTTGAGTCTGCAGGACTGGTCCACTGGTTCCCTTTCCTGGACCTAACTGATCCATTCATTCCTCCATTAGAGTGAAGAGTCAGGTGTTAGGAAAGGGCCAGTCTGAAGATCATGAAACTTTCGTATATTGCCCCCCCCCCCGGCAACTTGTTTTCGTTAAGATAGCTGCACTGCCATGACATGGCAGGATGTGATCATCTCCTCCTGTCTTCTTTCTGTCTTTCTGTAATCTGTTTTACCAAATGGTTTTCTGCTTTCATGAATTTGTGACCAAACCACTGTAATCTATTCTATTTGGCTATCTCTGTAATTGGGCCACTTTGGCTTCTGCTTTAATATCATCATTTTTTCATCTGCCCCACAGTGTGCATTCCTATTACACATCTCAGGCACTTCATCTCATCACTTCACGCTTCCTCAACTGCTCCGCCTTCACTCTCCAGTTTTCTGTGTTATACAGAAGCATTTATGCCACCACTGTTTTGTGCACCTTATGTTTCAAATTCTTTGGCATTGGCCTATCAAGGCTTAGCAATGATGGTTTGAGTCAGTTTGCGGACTTTCAACATTTGCTGCCATGACCATTGTCTTATCTGTACTGAGATTCACTTCACATGCCTTCAGTTTTGCATTCCAGATTTCTAGCATTTACTGAAGTTCATGTTCAGTGCCTGCCTGTAGTGCCACATTCTCTGCTTAGCCAGAGTTCTGGTTAATGAGAATCTGTTGGGTTCTTTCTTGGACTCAGACTATTTTCTATTTTATTTAATATGAATGAACACCTGGGGGCACATCATCTGTTATACTGATGACATAGGTGATGATGAATAAGGCCAGGACCATCAGTTGTGACATTATTGCGAATAACGTGCAATATGTTCTTGTTTAGCCATCTTATGTGGCTGAGGACCACAAAAGTCTCCATGGACATCAATAAAGCTAAAACAATCTTGTTTACAACTGCTGTCAGAAGCACTCTGGCATCTTCATACTAAGCTGTCTTTCACTCTTCTGTTACTCAACCTCTTATTTAACCATCTTAGAAAAATCCTAAACCAAGGGTGCGCAACACATACAATTAGTACCAAAGAGCAAGACTCAAGTACATCTTGGTTGGCAGTACATAGTGACGTCATAGCCTTACCCCCCCCCCCTTTTTAACTTTTATAACAAGATTTCTTATATATGTAATATATTTATTGCCTTACTTAATGACAAATACACACTCTATGTTTACACTATGTTTCACTGACTTTACCCTGTCTTATGAGTACCGCTATAGTACACTATCTATGCCTCCATCCCTGTGTACCACTTAAAATCCAGTGGACACTATTTAAACTGCTTACTGTTTATTTCTGGCTCACACCCTGGAAATCTTCCATTCCTTCAAAACCCTATGTGCACCCCCAACCTCTCAAAATTCCTTAAATATGTCAAGGGATGAAGTTAATTTTTTAGACATTAGGGTGTTTTGAAATCCATATGGATCCCTTAGTACTACTATTTTTAGGAAAGGATGTACCAGGAACAGTTTGCTACATAGAAGAAATATGCATCCTGGACATATTTTTTTGGAATATAGTTAAAGGATAGGGCCTTAGGATGTCTAGGCTGAAGCCTGATGATGGCATGTTTGAAACTGACCTGGATGATTTGAAATCCGGATTAGAGGAAAGGGGCTATGATGAACGAGCGGTTGAGACTTTGTTGCAGGAAATACAGCATTTATGGTCCACCACAGGTAAACTGTATTTTTCTGCCTTAGGTGAACAACTTGATCTTGCACGCGGTAGTGATGATGCCACTAGTACACTACATGTGCCTTCATATTTTGCCAGCAATATCAATTTAATAACTGATGTACTAAAGAAATATTGGCCTATTCTAACCAGTAATTCAGAAATTAAAGATGTAGGGGACAAGTCAAGCTTTTCTTTTAAGAATAAAAAAGTTGTGTTACCCTAAAATAGGGAACACTATGTCTAGGGATCTAACTTTTTTCACTCTGCCTTGTACTAGTTGTAACTTCTATAGTTATATTGATTCCTCAGGGTCTTTTGAACATCCTGACATGATAAAAGTATTTACGTTTAAGGTTAATGCAGACTGTTGCTCATCAAATGTAATTTATTTAGCTGTCTGCCAGGAATGTACATCTTTCTATGTAGGGAAGACAAATAGGCACCTAAAAGATAGAATTAAGAAGCATATATATATATATATATATATATATATATATATATATATATATATATATATCTACAATATTTGGAATGGGTTTCATAATAATGCTTTAGCCAAATGTGTTAATGAATGTGGTATAGAGCATAATTTTACATTTTCTGTTATACAACAGGTGGTGATGAATGAATGTTGTGGAGACCTTGAGACTGAGACTGAAACCATTGAGACTAGATGGATAATAAGACTCATGGCTGATTTGGGCCAGGGCCTTAATGACAAAGTACCATTAAAACCACTTCTTAAGGCAAGACCCTTGTATGGATGAATGTGTTATATATTTTTTTTATATATTTTTTCTTATTCATAACCATTTGTATGTTTTTTGAGTTGCTAATTGATGTTTATAATTGTTTAATTGAAAGTGGTTTATCACTGGCTAATCTTATCTGATTGGTGTATATAAATGTCTTGGCTGTGTTACTAAGATGTACGAAGCAGTATCTTTTACTGTGAAAGCACTAACGTTTAATAAACGCTGGATTTTTGCTTTTATATTTAAGGTTTATGGTGTCTCTCTTTAGACAGTAACCACCTTTTTGAATTGTTTTTACTTGACTTCCATATTTAGTCAAATCTCTCCTACTGAAATCGGTAAGATCACAGCTAGATTGTTGTGCAGTCCTGGCATTAGTGTAGAATTAGATATATGGAGTCAAAGGCTATATGGTAAGGGCTTGCCTCCATGCAAAAATGCTTTTTTACACTGTTTCTGTAAAAGTCAACAATATGCACTGTCAGCTTAACAGATTTGCTGTTTTTCAAGGATCTGGTAATATACATCCATTGTTTAATTCATTGTATTAACCATATTGAAAAACTTCTTTACAGAGGAGACATTTTCTTTTTTGAGGAGCCATTTAACCTATGCAACATATTTATAGAAGATGGACAGAAATTAGAGTATATACAGATAGAGCCAGAGCAACATGGTAATTGTACCCAGGAAACATCAGGAGACCATTACTGACGGTAACCCTGACCACTGTGCTATCATACTGACCTAAAGGTCATTTAAAGTAGGGCACACTACTCTGAGATTATATATACATAGAACACTTGCTCAAGTGTACAGCAGTTTAAACTGCTTAAGCTATGCCAACATTCATTTCTAGCATAGGAGATAGACATAGGAGATAGACTTCAGATTGCCATGAAAGCAGTGCTACTGTCTTAATTTGCATATTAACCATGGTTTATACAGATAGACTTCAGATTGCCATGAAAGCAGTGCTACTGTCTTAATTTGCATATTAACCATGGGTTATACCATTTGGTGCTACTGCACCATGTGTTTCTTGTTCCTTTTTTCACTGCATTTTAAGGACTGCATCTGTAACTGCATGACAGATGACCTGCACTTTCAGCATATGATACATTATCTTTAATAAGACACACGTTATGCAGCATTTCCAACCATTTTATAATTCAGTATTTTGCAGAAACAACTATCTCTGTATTGTCGTGCCATTTATCTGTTCAAGCTTAAGAAAAAAAAAACATTAAATAAGTAGACATATTTAACCAATGACAATCAGATGTCACATTTGTATTCCCATTATGCACTGTGGCAGTCACTTCTGGCTGTTTAATCATGCTTTGAAGAGTAGCTGTGAACAGTACACCATCTGCCATAGTGTTTACTTAATGCCTTAAGAATGTCTTGGATGCATTATAAAGTAATTTATCTTAGCCAGTGCATTGCAGAAGCGAGAAAATGTCTCAACCTCACTTCAATAAAAATGAAGGTGAAAAAATAGACCTCAATGAGCTCTATATTTACAAATCTCAAAGAATGCCCTGGCTGATCCATGAGATTAACTGGAATCTTAGTGTTTCATGAATATTTACTTAATACCCGCTGAATTTCTGAACTTTCATAATCAATATTTACATTATATTATATAAAGTAAAGTATTTTTAAGGGGCTAGCTGTTTGTGTATTTGTTTAGATAACCACTTCAGTTACTACCAAAGATAAATATTTTAAAGATTTTAGTTATATAAATCTCTCAAACTCATGTCAATAAGAATGAAGGTGAAAAAATAGACCTCAATGAGCTCTATATTTACAAATCTCAAAGAGTGCCCTGGCTGACCCATGAGATTAACTGGAATCTTAGTGTTTCATGAATATTTACTTAATGCCCGCTCAATTCCTGAACATTCATAATTGATATTTACATTATATTATATAAAGTAAAGTATTTTTAAGGGGCTAGCTGTTTGTGTATTTGTTTAGATAACCACTATAGCTACTTACTACCAAAGGTAAAGAAATATGATAAAAATTTTAGTTAAAGTGAAACAGTCTGCACTTTGATAATTTCAACAAATCCCTTCTACTACCATGTACCCACACACAAGCAAATACATGCATGTCTCTAGGGAGAGCATGACAGGTGTACCTCTCTGAAATGAATGGGGCTTGAAATTAAAGTCCTGCTAACTTCACTGTGTAATTCTGAGACTAATGAAGGAAATTCCTTTCCTTAGTAACCCCCCTCTAAAGCAACTGATTAAATTTATTGACGTCTCTCTGGACAGCAATGAAGCTAAATATGACTGTGAAATCAATCCATTTATTTTTCTAGTGTGTACTACCTGGTTCACATCAATGTGTGTGTGTGTGTGTGTGTGTGTGTGTGTGTGTGTGTGTGTGTGTGTGTGTGTGTGTGTGTGTGTATGTATATTCTACGTGTGTGGTGATGTGGTAGAAGGAGCTAACATAAATTAGTGAGCTGTGCAACTTGGGAATAAAAGTAAATAAATTAACTAGAAATGCAGAATTTTCCACTAGCTTTTCATACTTGACTGTGTTTGTGGATACTGTAGTCACCAACTACAATATTTTCATTAAATAATGGCATCCTTGTGTCAATGTAGGTAATATTATATCTAAGCAAACCAAGTATATCTTTGAGTCAACCATGTGTTCCAGAATCCTCTAATAGCTGTACACATAGGTATCAACATTTATTTTAAGCAAAATGTGTGATAAAGTGTTTAACATGTAGGCAAAAATGAATGGCAAGTGATGAAATGTAAAAGGTAAAGAACAAAACAGAGTGGAACTTAACATGGCAATGTGCATACTGCTTATGAACTATTTGCCATAACTATTTTAGAACACAAATGTGCAACTTACCTCGATATATGGCACTTTAGGGGTATGCCTGAATACTCAATGCATTTATATTTATGCAACAGTACATTTAGGGGTACGCCTGAACTTGGGCAGGAACTTGCCGCACCATTAGGAACACTATTCAAACAAACCCTGAGTACCGGCTTTGTCCCAGCCAAGTGGGGGACAGCTATTGTCATCCCTTTGCACAACGGTGGAGCGCCCACTGATCCAGGAAATTATAGACCTATCAGCCTAACTATCTTGATCTGCATGGCCATGGAGTGGAGTATCATGGACCTCATAAACAAGGACATTGGTAACCTCCAGCACTTGATCCCACACAGTTTGGCTTTGTCAAGGGGAGGTCATGTCTGCTAAATTTGGTCGACTTCTTTGAGACAGTCACCAAGGCCATAGACGAGGGGAAGATGGTGCACACCACTTACCTTCACCTGGCCAAGGCCTTTGATACTATTCCCCACTCAGGTATAATAGATAAACTCTCTCAACTAGGCATCAATCTATATGTTACCAGATGGGTAGCAAACTGGCTCATTAATAGAATCCACTTAGTCAAAATAGGAGAACCCACCTCAAGTAGTTGACCCGTAACAAGTGGTGTACCCCAGGGATCCATCTTCGGGCCTCTGCTGTTTGGGATATACTTCTCAGAGGTGCAGGCCAAATCTAGTGGGCTATGGCTGACCAAGTTTGCAGATGACTGCAAGTTGGGTGCTGTCATCAATTCCCCTAGTGATGTGGACATCCTCCGAGAGGGTCTAACCCAAAAAAATGACTGGTGCCAGAAACATGGCCTTAAACTGAATGCCAAAAAATGCATCATCATCTCTTTTGGGGAGAATGATGTCACCACAAATTATCACATTGATAATAAGGCACTAAACACGTAATCAGTAATGAGAGACTTGGGAACCCAGGTTGATAGCAAACTGACTTTTGACCACCATATTGCCTCCGCTGTATGGAAAGTTTTCTACATGGCTCACCTCATTAGTAAGGGTATCTCATCCAGGGACAAGGTAGTCATAACATCCCTGTATTCGTCCCTTATATGACTGATTATTGAATATAATGTTCCTTTCAGCATGTACCTCACAAAGCACATGCAGCAGCTGGACAGAACACAGAGATTCCTCACCGGGAGAATCCAGGGCCTCAAACATCTACCCTACACTGATACGCCAAAAGTCCTGTCCCTCTACTCAGTCTCCTACAGACTCCTCAGAGGTGACCTCTGTCTGGCATACAAAGCAATCTCAGACCCTGCCCTGATGGGAATGCTGCATATCTGCAAGTCAAGCTCCACTCGAGTAACCTGCATGCGCAAACTTAATCTGGTTCATGACATCAATAAAACTTGTTGGCGAGACAGATTTGTGTCCAAGAGACTCCCTCTTTTGTGGAATAGACTCCTTCTCCACGTAAAGCAGAGTACCTCATTAACCCTTTTTAAGCTAAACCTGGAAAACTGGATGAGGAAAAGAAAATGCACCCCTGGGATTCCACCTCTGTCCCTGCTGGAGAGTGGCATAGAGTGCTGACTTGTTGGAACATGGGCTAAATTCTTGGCTAGGCTTGTAAGGGCCTCGGGGGATAATAGTATAGAAACTTCCTATGATCCTATGAATACTAAGTGGATATATTTCTATACAACAGCACACTTAGGGTTCGTCTGAATACTCAGTGCATATGCCATTATGCAACAGTACATTTAGGGGTAAGCCTGAATACTCAGTGCATATATATTTATACAACAGTACATTTAGGGGTATGCCTGAATACTCAGTGCATATGTATTTATACATCAGTAAATTTAGGGGTATGCCTGAATACTCAGTGCATATATATTTATACAACAGTACATTTAGGGTTACGCCTGAATACTCAGTGCATATATATTTATACAACAGTACATTTAGGGGTATGCATGAATACTCCATGCATAAATATTTATACAGCAGTACATTTAGGGTTACGCCTGAATACTCAGTGCATATATATATATATATTTATACAACAGTACATTTAGGGATATGCCTGAATACTCGGTGCATATATATTTGTAAAACAGTACATTTAGGGTTACTCCTGAACACTCAGTGCATATATATATTTATACAACAGTACATTTAGGGGTACGCCTAAATACTCAGTGCATATGTATTTATACAACAGTACATTTAGGGGTACACCTGAATACTCACTGCATATATATAATTTTATACAACAGTACATTTAGGGTTACACCTGAATACTCAGTGCATATATATTTATAAAACAGTACATTTGGGGTTAGGCCTGAATACTCTGTGCATATATATATATGTATATATATATATATATATATATATATATATATATATATATTTATACAACAGTACATTTAGGATTACGCCTGAATACTCAGTGTATATATATATATATATATATATATATATATATATATATATATATATATATATATATATACTTAGAACAATACATTTAGGGTTATGCTGGAATTCTCAGTGCATATATATTTATACAACAGTACATTTAGGGGTACGCCTGAATACTCAGTGCATATATATATTTATACAACAGTACATTTAATGTTACATCTGAATATTCATTGCATATATATTTATACAAGAGTACATTTAGGGTTTCACCTAAATACTCACTGCATATGTATTTATATAACAGTACATTTAGGGTTACGCCTGAATACTCAGTGCATATATATTTATAGAAGAGTACATTTAGGTTTAAGCCTGAATACTCAGTGCATATATATATGTATATTTACACAACAGTGCATTTAGGGGTATGCCTGAATACTCAGTGCATATATAGATGTATATATATATATATATATATATATATGTATATATATATATATATATGTATATATATATATATATATATATATATATATATATATATATATATACATATATAAATATATATATATATATATATATATATATATATGTATATATATATATATATGTATATATATACATATATAGATATATATAAGTATATATATACATATATATATATATATATATATACATACAACAGTACATTTAGGGTTACTCCTAAATATTCAGTGCATATATATTTTTACAACAGTACATTTAGGGGTACGCCTGAATATTCACTACACATATATATTTGTGCAACAGTACATTTAGGGTTATGCCTGAATACTCACTACATACATATATTTACACAACAGTACATTTAGAGGTATGTCTGAATACTCATTTCATATGTATTTATACAACAGTTCATTTAGGGTTAAGCCTGAATACTCAGTGCATATATATATATATATATATATATATATATATATATATATATATATACAACAGTACATTTAGGGTTATGCCTGAATACTCAGTGTGTCTGTATATATATATATATATATATATATATATTTACAAACTGCGGTGGTGGTGCTGCGGTAGCGTTGTCGCTGCCATTCATTAGCGGACTGGAGTTCCGCTGTGGCGACCTCTAACTGGGAAAAGCCAAAAGAAACAACATATATATTTACATAACCGTGCATTTAGGGGTATGCCTGAATACTCAGTGCATATATATTTATACAGCAGTACATTTAGGGTTATGGCTGAATGCTCAGTGCATATATATTTATACAACAGTATATTTAGGGTTATGCCTGAATACTCAGTGCATATATATTTATACAACAGTACATTAAGGGGTACGCCTGAATATTCAGTGCATATATATTTATACAACAGTACATTTAGGTGTACACCTGAATTCTCAGTGCATATATATATTTATACAACAGTACATTTAGGAGTATGCCTGAATACTCAGTGCATATATATTTATACAACAGTACATTTAGGTTTATGCCTGAAAACTCAGTGGATATGTATTTATACAACAGTGTATTTAGAGTTACGCCTGAATACTCAGTGCATATATATTTATACAACAGTACATTTAGGGTTACACCTGAATAGTCAGGTTTTATATCTATTTATACAACAGTACTCTTAGTGATACGCCTGAATACTGAGAGCATATATAGTTATAACAGTATATTTAGGTTGACGCCTGAATACTCAGTGCAGATATATTTATACAAAAGTACATTGAGGGTTATGCTTGAATACTCAGTGCATATACATTTATACAGCAGTATATTTAGGTTGACGCCTGAATACTCAGTGCAGATATATTTATACAAAAGTACATTTAGGGTTACGCTTGAATACTTATTGCGTATATATTTATACAACAGTACATTTAGGGGTGTGCTTGACTACTCAGTGTATATATATTTATACAGCAGTACATTTAGGGGCACGCCTGAATACTCAGTCCATATATAGTTATGCAACAGTACATTTAGGGTTACGCCTGAATACTCAGTGCATATATATATATATATATATATATATATATATATATATATATTTATACAACAGTACATTTAGGGTTATGCCTGAATACTCAGTGCATATATATTTATACAACAGTACATTTAGGGTACGCCTGAATACTCAGTACATATATATTTATACAACAGTACATTTAGGGTTCCGCCTGAATAGTCAGTTTTTATATATATTTATACAACAGTACACTGAGAGCATATATAGTTACACAACAGTATGTTTAGGTTGACACCTGAATACTCAGTGCATATATATTTATACAACAGTACATCTAGGGGTACGCCTGTATACTCAGTGCATATATATATTTCTACAACAGTACATTTAAGGGTACGCCTGAATACTCAGTGCATATATATATATATATATATATATATATATATATATTTATACAACACTACATTTTGGGGGTATGCCTGAATACTCTGTGGATATATATATTTACTTAACAGTACAGTTAGGGGTATGTCTGAATACTCACTTCATATATATTTATACAACAGTACATTTAGGGTTATGCCTGAATATTCAGTGCATATACATTTATACAACAGTATATTTAGGTTGACGCCTGAATACTCAGTGCAGATATATTTATACAAAAGTACATTTAGGGTTATGCTTGAATACTCATTGCATATATATTTATACAACAGTACATCTAGGGGTACGCCTGAATACTCAGTGCATATATATTTATTCAGCAGTACATTTAGGGGTATGCCTGAATACTCAGTGTATTTATATTTATACAACAGTAGATTAAGGGTTACGACTGAACGCTCAATGCATATATATTTATACAACAGTATATTTAGGGTTATGCCTGAATACTCAGTGCATATATATTTATACAGCAGTACATTTAGGGGTACGCCTGAATACTCAGTGCATATATATATATTTATACAACTGTACATTTAAGGTTATGCCTGAATACTCAGTGGATATGTATTTATACAACAGTACATTTAGGGGTATGCCTGAATACTCAGTGCATATATATTTATACAACAGTATATTTAGGTTTACGCCTGAATACTCAGTGGATATGTATTTATACAACAGTGCATTTAGGGTTACCCCTGAATACTCAGTGCATATATATTTATACAACAGTACATTTAGGGGTATGCCTGAATACTCAGTGCATATACATTTATATAACAGTACATTTAGGGTTACGCTTGAATAGTCAGTTTTATATATATTTATACAGCAGTACATTTAGGGGTATGCCTGAATACTGAGAGCATATATATTTATACAACAGTACATTTAGGGTTACGCCTGAATTCTCAGTGCATACATATATTTATAAAACAGTACATTTAGGGTTACGCCTGAATACTCAGTGCATATACATATTTCTACAACAGTACATTTAAGGGTACGCCTGAAAACTCAGTGTATATATATATATATATATATATATATATATATATATATTTATACAACAGTACATTTAGGGGTATGTCTGAATACTGAGAGCATATATATTTATACAACAGTACATTTAGGGTTACGCCTGAACACTCAGTGCATATATATATTTATACAACAGTACATTTAGGAGTACGCCTGAATATTCAGTGCATATATATATTTATACAACTGTACATTTAGGGGTGTTCCTGAATACTCATTGCATATATATTTATGCAGCAGTACATTTATGTTTATGCCTGAATACTCAGTGGATAGATATTTATACAACAGTACATTTAGGGTTACGCCTGAATACTCAGTGCATATATATTTATACAACAGTACATTTAGGGGTATACCTGAATACTCAGTGCATATATATATTTATGCAACAGTACATTTAGGGGTATGCCTGAATACTCAGTGCATATATATTTATACAACAGTACATTTAGATTTACACCTGAATACTCAGTGGATATGTGTTTATACAACTGTACATTAAGGGTTATTCCTGAATACTCAGTGCATATATATTTATACAATAGTACATTTAGTGGTGCACCATAATACTCAGTGCATATATATTTATAAAACAATACATTTAGGGTTATTGCTGAATAGTCAGTTTTTATATATATTTATACAACAGTACATTTAGGGGTACACCAGAATACTGAGAGCATATATCTTTATACAACAGTACATTTAGGGTTATGCCTGAGTACTCGGTGCACATATATATATATATATATATATATATATATATATATATATATATATTTATACAACAGTACATTTAGGGGTATGCCTGAATACTGAGTGCATATATATATATTTATAAAACAGTACATTTAGGGTTATGCTTGAATACTCACTTCATATATATTTATACAACAGTACATTTAGGGTTATGCCTGAATATTCAGTGCATATACATTTATACAACAGTATATTTAGTTTGACGCCTGAATACTCAGTGCAGATATATTTATACAAAAGTACATTTAGGGTTATGCTTGAATACTCATTGCATATATATTTATACAACAGTACATCTAGGGGTACGCCTGAATACTCAGTGCATATATATTTATTCAGCAGTACATTTAGGGGTATGCCTGAATACTCAGTGTATTTATATTTATACAACAGTAGATTAAGGGTTACGACTGAATGCTCAATGCATATATATTTATACAACAGTATATTTAGGGTTATGCCTGAATACTCAGTGCATATATATTTATACAGCAGTACATTTAGGGGTACGCCTGAATACTCAGTGCATATATATATATTTATACAACTGTACATTTAAGGTTATGCCTGAATACTCAGTGGATATGTATTTATACAACAGTACATTTAGGGGTATGCCTGAATACTCAGTGCATATATATTTATACAACAGTATATTTAGGTTTACGCCTGAATACTCAGTGGATATGTATTTATACAACAGTGCATTTAGGGTTACCCCTGAATACTCAGTGCATATATATTTATACAACAGTACATTTAGGGGTATGCCTGAATACTCAGTGCATATACATTTATATAACAGTACATTTAGGGTTACGCTTGAATAGTCAGTTTTATATATATTTATACAGCACTACATTTAGGGGTATGCCTGAATACTGAGAGCATATATATTTATACAACAGTACATTTAGGGTTACGCCTGAATTCTCAGTGCATACATATATTTATAAAACAGTACATTTAAGGGTACGCCTGAAAACTCAGTGTGTATATATATATATATATATATATATATATATATATATATATATATATATAGATATTTATACAACAGTACATTTAGGGGTATGTCTGAATACTGAGAGCATATAAATTTATACAACAGTACATTTAGGGTTACGCCTGAACACTCAGTGCATATATATATTTATGCAACAGTACATTTAGGAGTACGCCTGAATATTCAGTGCATATATATATTTATACAACTGTACATTTAGGGGTGTTCCTGAATACTCATTGCATATATATTTATGCAGCAGTACATTTATGTTTATGCCTGAATACTCGGTGGATAGATATTTATACAACAGTACATTTAGGGTTACGCCTGAATACTCAGTGCATATATATTTATACAACAGTACATTTAGGGGTATACCTGAATACTCAGTGCATATATATATTTATGCAACAGTACATTTAGGGGTATGCCTGAATACTCAGTGCATATATATTTATACAACAGTACATTTAGATTTACACCTGAATACTCAGTGGATATGTGTTTATACAACAGTATATTAAGGGTTATTCCTGAATACTCAGTGCATATATATTTATACAATAGTACATTTAGTGGTGCACCATAATACTCAGTGCATATATATTTATACAACAATACATTTAGGGTTATTGCTGAATAGTCAGTTTTTATATATATTTATACAACAGTACATTTAGGGGTACACCAGAATACTGAGAGCATATATCTTTATACAACAGTACATTTAGGGTTATGCCTGAGTACTCGGTGCACATATATATATATATATATATATATATATATATATATATATATATTTATACAACAGTACATTTAGGGGTATGCCTGAATACTGAGTGCATATATATATATTTATAAAACAGTACATTTAGGGTTATGCTTGAATACTCACTTCATATATATTTATACAACAGTACATTTAGGGTTATGCCTGAATATTCAGTGCATATACATTTATACAACAGTATATTTAGTTTGACGCCTGAATACTCAGTGCAGATATATTTATACAAAAGTACATTTAGGGTTATGCTTGAATACTCATTGCATATATATTTATACAACAGTACATCTAGGGCAGCCTGAATACTCAGTGCATATATATTTATTCAGCAGTACATTTAGGGGTATGCCTGAATACTCAGTGTATTTATATTTATACAACAGTAGATTAAGGGTTACGACTGAATGCTCAATGCATATATATTTATACAACAGTATATTTAGGGTTATGCCTGAATACTCAGTGCATATATATTTATACAGCAGTACATTTAGGATGCGCCTGAATACTCAGTGCATATATATATATTTATACAACTGTACATTTAAGGTTATGCCTGAATACTCAGTGGATATGTATTTATACAACAGTACATTTAGGGGTATGCCTGAATACTCAGTGCATATATATTTATACAACAGTATATTTAGGTTTACGCCTGAATACTCAGTGGATATGTATTTATACAACAGTGCATTTAGGGTTACCCCTGAATACTCAGTGCATATATATTTATACAACAGTACATTTAGGGGTATGCCTGAATACTCAGTGCATATACATTTATATAACAGTACATTTAGGGTTACGCTTGAATAGTCAGTTTTATATATATTTATACAGCACTACATTTAGGGGTATGCCTGAATACTGAGAGCATATATATTTATACAACAGTACATTTAGGGTTACGCCTGAATTCTCAGTGCATACATATATTTATAAAACAGTACATTTAAGGGTACGCCTGAAAACTCAGTGTATATCTATATATATATATATATATATATATATATATATATATATATATATATATATATATATAGATATATATTTATACAACAGTACATTTAGGGGTATGTCTGAATACTGAGAGCATATATATTTATACAACAGTACATTTAGGGTTACGCCTGAACACTCAGTGCATATATATTTATACAACAATACATTTAGGGTTATTGCTGAATAGTCAGTTTTTATATATATTTATACAACAGTACATTTAGGGGTACACCAGAATACTGAGAGCATATATCTTTATACAACAGTACATTTAGGGTTATGCCTGAGTACTCGGTGCACATATATATATATATATATATATATATATATATATATATATATATTTATACAACAGTACATTTAGGGGTATGCCTGAATACTCAGTGCATATATATATTTATAAAACAGTACATTTAGGGTTATGCTTGAATACTCACTTCATATATATTTATACAACAGTACATTTAGGGTTATGCCTGAATATTCAGTGCATATACATTTATACAACAGTATATTTAGGTTGACGCCTGAATACTCAGTGCAGATATATTTATACAAAAGTACATTTAGGGTTATGCTTGAATACTCATTGCATATATATTTATACAACAGTACATCTAGGGGTACGCCTTAATACTCAGTGCAATTATATTTATACAACAGTACATTTAGGGTTATGCCTGAATAGTCAGTTTTTATATATATTTATACAACATTATATTTAGGTTGATGCCTGAATACTCAGTGCAGATATATTTATACAAAAGTACATTTAGGGTTACGCTTAAATACTTATTGCATATATATTTATACAACAGTACATTTAGGGGTGTGCTTGAATACTCAGTGTATATATATTTATACAACAGTAGATTTAGGGTTACGGCTGAATACTCAGTGAATATATATTTATACAGCAGTACATTTAGGGGTACACCTGAATACTCAGTCCATATATAGTTATGCAACAGTACATTTAGGGTTACTCCTGAACACTCAGTGCATATATATATATATATATATTTATACAACAGTACATTTAGGGGTACACCTGAATACTCAGTGCATATATATTTATACAGCAGTACATTTAGGTTTATGCCTGAATACTCAGTGCATATATATATTTACTTAACAGTACAGTTAGGGGTATGTCTGAATACTCAATTAATATATATTTATATAACAGTAAATTTAGGGTTACGCCTGAATACTCAGTGCATATATATTTATACAACAGTACATTTAGGGTACGCCTGAATACTCAGTGCATATATATTTATACAACAGTACATTTAGGGTTATGCCTGAATAGTCAGTTTTTATATATATTTATATAACAGTACACTTAGGGATGCGCTTGAATACTGAGAGCATATATAGTTATACAACAGTATATTTAGGTTGACGCCTGAATACTCAGCGCAGATATATTTATACAAAAGTACATTTAGGGTTATGCTTGAATACTCATTGCATATATATTTATACAACAGCACATCTAGTGGTACGCCTGAATACTCAGTGCATATATATTACTACAACAGTACATTTAAGGGTACGCCTGAATACTCAGTGCATATATATATATTTATACAACACTACATTTAGGGGTATGCCTGAATACTGTTTGGATATATATATTTACTTAACAGTACAGTTAGGGGTATGTCTGAATACTCAATTCATATATATTTATACAACAGTACATTTAGGGTTATGCCTGAATACTTAGTGCATATACATTTATACAACAGTATATTTAGGTTGAAGCCTGAATACTCAGTGCAGACATATTTACACAAAAGTACATTTAGGGTTATGCTTGAATACTCATTGCATATATATTTATACAACAGTACATCTAGGGGTACACCTGAATACTCAGTGCATATATATTTATTCAGCAGTACATTTAGGGGTATGCCTGAATACTCAGTGTATTTATATTTATACAACAGTAGATAAGGGTTACGACTGAATGCTCAGTGCATATATATTTATACACAGTATATTTAGGGTTATGCCTGAATACTCAGTGCATATATATTTATACAGCAGTACATTTGGAGGTACGCCTGAATACTCAGTCCATATATAGTTATACGATAGTACATTTAGGATTTCACCTGAATACTCAGTGTATATATATATATATATATATATATATATATATATATATATATATATATATTTATACAACTGTACATTTAAGGTTATGCCTGAATACTCAGCGCAGATATATATATATATATATATATATATATATATATATATATATATATATATATATATTTATACAACAGTACATTTAGGGGTATTCCTGAATACTCATTGCATATATATGTATACAACAGTGCATTTAGGTTTACTCCTGAATACTCAGTGGATATGTATTTATACAACAGTACATTTAGGGTTATGCCTGAATACTCATTGCATATATATTTATACAACAGTACATTTAGGGGTACGCCTGAATACTCAGTGCATATATATATTTACACAACAGTACATTTAGGGGTATGCCTGAATACTCAGTGGATATGTACTTATACAACAGTACATTTAGGGTTATGCCTGAGTACTCAGTGCATATATATTTATACAACAGTATATTTAGATTTACGCCTGAATACTCAGTGGATATGTATTTATACAACAGTGCATTTAGGGTTACCCCTGAATACTCAGTGTATATATATTTATACAACAGTACATTTAGGGGTATGCCTGAATACTGAGAGCATATATATTTATACAACAGTACATTTAGAGTTATGCCTGAATTCTCAGTGCATATATATTTTTATAAAACAGTACATTTAGGGTTACGCCTGAATACTCGGTGCATATACATATTTCTGCAACAGTACATTTAAGGGTACGCCTGAAAACTCAGTGTGTATATATATATATATATATATATATATATATATATATATATATATATATATTTATACAACAGTACATTTAGGGGTATGTCTGAATACTGAGAGCATATATATTTATACAACAGTACATTTAGGGTTATGCCTGAATGATCAGTGCATATATATATTTACACTACAGTACATTTAGGGGTATGTCTGAATACTCAGTGCATATATATTTATACAACAGTATATTTAGGTTGACGCCTGAATAGTCAGTGCAGATATATTTATACAAAAGTACATTTAGGGTTACGCTTGAATACTTATTGCATATATATTTATACAACAGTACATCTAGGGGTACGCCTGAATACTCAGTGCATATATATTTTTATACAAAAGTACATTTAGGGGTGTGCCTGAATACTCAGTGTATATATATTTATACAACAGTAGATTTAGGGTTACGGCTGAATACTCAGTGCATATATATTTATACAGCAGTACATTTAGGGGTACACCTGAATACTCAGTCCATATATAGTTATGCAACAGCATATTTAGGATTACGCCTGAACACTCAGTGCATATATATATTTATACAACAGTACATTTAGGGGTACGCCTGAATATTCAGTGCATATATATATATATATATATATATATATATATATTTATACAACAGTACATTTAGGGGTGTTCCTGAATACTCAGTGGATAGATATTTATACAACAGTACATTTAGGTTTACGCCTGAATACTCAGTGCATATATATTTATACAACAGTACATTTAGGGGTACGCCTGAATACTATGTGTATATATATATATATATATATATATATATATATATATATATTTATACAAGAGTACATTTAGGGGTATACCTGAATACTCAGTGCATATATATATATTTATGCAACAGTACATTTAGGGGTATGCCTGAATACTCAGTGCATATATATTTATACAACAATACATTTAGATTTACACCTGAATACTCAGTGGATATGTGTTTATACAACAGTACATTTAGGGTTATGCCTGAATACTCAGTGCATATATATTTATACAATAGTACATTTAGTGGTACACCTTAATACTCAGTGCATATATATTTATACAACAGTACATTTAGGGTTATGCCTGAATAGTCAGTTTTTATATATATTCATACAACAGTACATTTAGGGGTACACCAGAATACTGAGAGCATATATCTTTATACAACAGTACATTTAGGGTTATGCCTGAGTACTCAGTGCACACACACACACACACACACACACACACACATAAATAAATATATATATATATATATATATATATATATATATATATATATATATATATACATATACATATATGTATATATATTTATACAACAGTACATTTAGGGGTATGCCTGAATACTCAGTGCATATATATATATATATATATTTATAAAACAGTACATTTAGGGTTACGCCTGAATACTCAGTGCATATATATGTTTATACAACAGTACATTTAGGGGTACGCCTGAATACTCAGTGCATATATATTTATACAACAGTATATTTAGGGGTATGCCTGAAAACTCAGTGCATATATATTTATACAACAGTACATACTTTTTAGCAACATGAATCGGTTTAGCTAGACATATAAGTAAACACTGTCACTGAGAATGGATGACAACTTACTCCATGAGCAGAATGCTTCCATTCAACAATCTACCCTGTTTGATTATAACAGTTACTTAAAAAAGTTGCATAGTTGAAAGCATATTTTCTTTCACCTTTTCTTTAAAGAATCCTTTCCACTATTTCATCCTTTAGTTGTTGGAAAGCATCTCAAATTCAAGCATGTCAGTTGCAACTGCTGTTTCAGTAGTACCTCATAGAACATATACTCATAGGGTTGTAGGTTTATAGGTGTGTTCTACGCTAATGGCCTTGGAGCCTTTACAAACTTAGCCCTCAAAAAGTTGCGCAGAACCATATTTCTGTTACGTATATTTAGCATGGTTCTATACCCATTGGTCTGTTGTGTGTATTTAGCATGGTTCTAAACCCGTAGTTCTATTATATGTTAGCATGGTTCTATACTCCATTGTTTTGTTCTACTATGTGTTTTTAGCATGGTTCTTTGCCCCATTGTTCTGTTACATGTATTCAGCATGGTTCCATGCCCCATTGTTCTGTGATGTTTATTTATCATGGTTCTATACCCATTGTTCTGTTCTGTTATGTGTATTTAGCATGGTTCTATGCCCTTTGGTTTTGTTATATGTATTTAGCCTAGCTCTAGACTTTGTAGTTCTGTTATGCATGGTTAGCATTGTTTTGTACCCTGTGGTTGTCTTTTGTATAACAAGATTACGTCTATACCCTTGTCGTTCAGTTATGTATATTTACTCTAGTTCTACACTCTGTGGTTCTGCTGTTCATGTTTACATGGTTCTATACCCTCTATTTCTTCTTAGTAGTACATTTAGCATATCTCTGTGCCCTGTAGTTCTGTTATGTATGCTTAGCATAGTGCTATACTCTGTGGTTCTGTTATGCATGTTTAGGATAGTTCTATACCCTGTGGTTCTCTTATGTATATTTAGCATGGCTTTATATCCCATGCTTCATTTATGTATGTATAAAATGATGCTATACCCTGTGTTTTTCTTACATATACATGCATATATCACTTTTTATGAATGTTTTGGTCATCTACAACTGGTAATTTTTAGCAGTAACAGTTATTTCTAACAGAAATGCTTTTAAATAAACAATAGCTAATCAATGCAGTGTCAATATCTCAAGAAAAGTACACGCAATTATGGTTTTAAAACACTTGAATGCACAGCTCACTCTGGAATTTTTTTAAAGATAATGGGATGAGCAGTTGTTTCTACACATAAATCATCAGTCATTTTATTTAAAAGGCAGCAAAATCAGTTGTTCACATGATCTTGGGAACATTGCATGGTAATGTAGGTTCGGATGTGAAAATGTGTCCTTTACATGCACCTATCGTTTCCACTCTGTTTAGTATGTCAACAGAGATAAGTAAGCTAGGCAGACAACTAAACGACAGCATGCTAAGTAGAGATCACAGAAATCACCTACTTAGAATCAAGTGTCAGGGACAGTCAAGAAGTGTCTAACATAAGTCTGTCAAGATAATGGCAGACAGTACAAGAGTATTCCTTTTAGAGAACTCTGGTAACTTGGTAGCATAAATATTGCCTATGGTTATTTTGAACTTTGTGAGCCATTTATTTGTCAGTGGAATTGCACTTAATATGAACTATTTTATTCTTCTGTGAGTTTGAGTGTTAATGCCAGATGATATAAAGAACATTTATTTTATATAACTCAGCTTGTTAGTGCAAAGTGTAATCCATGCCTATGGCTATTTCATTATTTTAATAAACCATTTATTTACTTGTATTTCACATAAAATTAACTACATTTTTTATGATTTTGGCTGTTACTGTACTTTGCAGAAATTAATTTTGTATACACAGGGCAAATAATTTTAATTGTTAGGAAACTGGGATAAAACACAGAACCACAACTGTTTCACAGTTTGGAGAACCACATCTCTCTGGAATGTATTTTGTTGACTGGAATGGACTCTTTCACATCAATAAGCTCACTTAATTTATATCTAGCATTTAAAGCAGTTGCATTAATTAGGTTGTTATAGTTATGCTTTGTTTCAGGTTTACTATGTTAATAAGACAAGTGGCATACAAGACTCCTCCTTTCTAAAAAGTGTAATTTTGTGCTTATATGAAACTATCCTTTCATACTTGGAAATACATCTGGATGTAATTCATTGTGACATTTGAAAAACTGCATACAATATTCTCCTTATATTATTATGAGACCTAAAAAATGCATTCTTTTATACATTAACAAAAAATGTACACATATCATCCATAGAGTAACCTGGAATATGCATTATTGGATACGTTGAAAGGAAGACTTTATAGAAACAAACACTACTCAAAATTATTTCTCTTCATCAGGTCAGAACACTGAATTATGCAACCAAACTACAGAAATGGCCTCCTGCATTTAGTCTGGCTGATAGGACTCTCAAGATAATTATAATTTCTGTCTTTGGGACCATAGTAATTACAAAAGTTAAACACATGACAGAGAACACACTGGCCTCTTTCGGATTTGACCAAGAAATAATATGAAAAGAAACTGAAGTAAGCATGAGACACTGCTCATTTGTAAATTAAATGCAGCAGTGTTTATTTGTTTATTTTACCAAAATCTATGCGCTTCTTGGATAACCTTAACCAGCACACTCAAATGCCTGCTACAAGCAGCAGTTCCTCAATGTTTCTTCAGGAGAAACCCAGTCAAAGCTTTAACATAATAAAAGGAATATTGAAATTTTTTTTTTCTAGGGAGCAATCCCACTTGCACTCCCATGTGGGACCTTTTGCCCCTCCCCCAAATTCCCTCACATACAGTAAGTCCAACTTTGAATCATTGCTGGTGCACAAACAGGAACTAAACTGGTGATTCCCTATTATACTGGTGATTCCCTACTATACTGGTGATTCCCTATTATACCGGTGATTCCCTACTACACTGGTGATTCCCTATTATACTGGTAATTTCCTACTACACTGGTGATTCCCTACTATACTGGTGATTCCCTATTATACCGGTGATTCCCTACTACATTGGTGATTCCCTATTATACTAGTGATTCCCTATTATACTGGTGATTCCCTACTACACTTGTGATTCCCTACTATACTGGTGATTCCCTATTATACCGGTGATTCCCTACTACATTGGTGATTCCCTATTATACTGGTGATTCCCTACTACACTGGTGATTCCCTATTATACTGGTGATTCCCTACTACACTGGTGATTCCCTATTATACTGGTGATTCCCTACTACACTGGTAATTTCCTACTATACTGGTGATTCCCTATTATACCGGTGATTCCCTACTACATTGGTGATTCCCTATTATACTGGTGATTCCCTACTACACTGGTGATTCCCTATTATACTGGTGATTCCCTACTACACTGGTGATTCCCTACTATACTGGTGATTCTCTATTATACCGGTGATTCCCTATTATACTGGTGATTCCCTATTATACTGGTGATTCCCTACTATTCTGGTGATTCCCTATTATACTGGTGTTGCCCTACTATACTGGTGTTTCCCTACTATACTGGTGATTCCCTACTACATTGGTGATTCCCTATTATACTGGTGATTCCCTACTATACTGGTGATTCCCTATTATACTGGTGATTCCCTACGGGGAACAATGATCGGAGAGTAGCATTTCAGGGAATGAAAATCAATGGTTTTGATCTCATCTGCTTTACTTTTGTTGAAATGTAGGATAACTTGATGTGGCAGTTTGGGGCTGTTGCTGACCTAAACAAAAAAAGAAAGAAAAAAGGCGTCCATATGAAATAAAGGACATTTTACATCAATCCAAGAAAATGTGCCCTAGAAAAATTCACAAGTCTTGAAGTCCTTCATACATTTGCTTATGGTACATCTAATGGAAAACAAGCTGATTTACAATCGGGCTAACGTTAAAACAAACAACTGACACAGGATAAAGTGCCTCAATAAAAAAGCAAATATAATCCACTGGTTAAAAACCTTCAAGGCAACACCAAAAGGTAGGAGGTTGAAAAAAATGTTTATTCGAAAATTAAAAACAATACAGTAAGTAAGCGCTTTCACATTCACACTGAATGCTTCTTCAGACATACTCTAAGGTGCCTTGTTCTCCATTTAAATACAAATACCTTCAAGTAATTGGGGTGATGCTCAACTAATTAATCTATTTGAGAGTCACCCAATTACTTGATGAAGGGATTTGTATTTAAATGGAGACCAAGGCACCTTAGAGTATGTCTGAAGAAACATTCAGTATAAATATGAAAGCGCTTACTTAGTATACTGTTTTTAATTTTCAAATAAACATTTTTCTTCAACCTCCTGCCTTTTGGTGTTGCCTTGAAGGCTTTTTACCAGTGGATTACATTTGGGATAATCCATCTGACACACATATCATGGCATACAGCACAGATCAGTGCTGTTATAGAGACATTTAAAGTACTGATACAATCTTTGGGAACTAGATAAATCTCTATCCTTTTCCTATAACTTAAAAGCTTCTTGTAGTAAGCTAAACCTGCTTTGTATAGTTTGAAAATGCATATAACGAACAGGGAATCAAACCCTTTTCTACTAATGCCTAATTACAACTAATTACTATAATATGCATTCTATACAGACATTTATTTTGTAAAGTAAAACCCATAATTCTATTTCAAAGTTTTCATTTTGCTGTCTTTGTGTGCATCAGTTTTTCATAATTTAACAGAATTATTTCCTGCAGGTAATCATACCTTTCTGCGTATGCAGCCTTCCTGCAGAATTGTGATAGATATCTTTTTCAGTGCCATAACTGGCCATTCTGAGACCTGGGTTAGGAATACTGATATTGCTACTTGTATGAGCTGTGATGGAACTTGGATGAAGCAGATATGGCAATACGCATGAGCCTTTTTTCAAGGCACAAGTTAGTCATCCAGAATATAGGCACCAAGTGCCACATGTTAGATAGTTTGCAATAGCTTAGTGTGAAGATATACGCCCATAACTAGTTTTAAAATGAGAACACCCAAAGGCAGTACAAGTGTAAAGAAACATTAATGGATATATTCTAAACTAAAAATGGACTATAAAAATTGTGTTTTTGCAAAAACATTTACCACTGCATATGCTATAGAAGACTCTAACATTCTGCAAAATGTTTTACTATTGTATTCATTAATTGGTGATTACACAACACTCCCCCAGTGTGAGCCATTTTTGGAAAAGTCACAATGTCACAAATTGAAGCTAAGGAATAGAGATACTGTGACAACATGGTATACCAAACAAATTGTACAAGAAAATATTTTAAAGCCATATCACATGTGAAATAGTTGGTTTTCACACATATTTCAAGCAAGAGACTGTACACAAAAATGCGCACACACACACACATGCACACACACACACGCACACACACACACACACACACACACACACACACACACACACACACACACACACACGCACACACGCACACACACATGCACACACACACACACATGCACACATGCACACACACACACACACGCACACACGCACACACGCACACACACACACACACACACACACACACACACACACACACACACACACACACACACACCAACCACATGTATTCACACTTCCTATTCCAAAAACAGTAGCACACTCTGTACCATTTCCTACTTACACACTCAGAATCATGCTAATCCTTTCAGAAAATTAACAATAATTAACACACACTGGTTCCTGCCTCCAGAAAGACTGTTCTGTTCTAGAATCAGCCCTTAAAAGTGGTCTTTTCTTCCCACCACATTATATTTGCTGAACAGCAAAAGGAGACTAAGTCCTTTGTTTCTTTTAAGATCTACATCACTATGACATCAGCTTACAGTCGTGTGATAATATCCTCTTCGTGCCGTAATGGTCTGTCCTGACTTTACATTATTCTTCTTTCCTTCATTGCCACTGTCTTCCTCACTGTTTTTTCATCTGTCTCATGCCATGTTGAATGCCTCCTTAGATTTCTTCTCTGTCACTCATTCCAGAAGCCCATTCCTATGGTTCGTGGCTCTCTGTTTGACAAGGCATTTTTAGAGATGCAGGAAGTAGCTAGTCCCTACAATCTGCTGCTTGTGTCTCCCCCCCCCCCCCAGTTCTTCCTGTTCAAGATGACTCCTTCTCATCCCCATGACATACTCATGTATACCTATGTCATATCCTTACTGTATCTTCTGGTGTCAAGTGAGAACGGCGATGCTACTTATAGTATCTGGTCATATCCCTTCTCCTGCATTCCACAGAGCTTTCCAATGGCTTTTCTTGGGGCACTGATCATCCTGATGTCAGTTTACTTGCGGGGCATCCAGAGCTGCAGCTATGCCCTTACCAGTGCCTGGAGAGTGTAGGCAGTAGGGTGGAGTCTGTTCCTTTGATGATACCCCTAAGCATTCTGCATGCTGTCCCATTATACTCACACACTCCTACTGCTGTCCACATAGGTTTGAGCAACACCCTCTGATCCTTCTTCTGTTTTTTTTTCCACAACCTGTGCTCCCTTTAACTGATGCTTTTTAACAAGGCTGGTGTGGCTGCAAGTGCATTACTTTACACTTAATGCCATCATACAGACTGTAGAAAACTTGGAAGCCTTTTTATAATTTTTAAATGTAAATGCATTTTAGAAAAAAAACATCTTTTGAGTTAAATAACATTTGTTTCACAGAGGGCAAAATATCTGACCTGCTGCTAAGAATTTGTCACACATTGCTACTAGAGATAGCTAATGTTTGTGTCTTTCGGCCTTTCCCGGTTAGGGGTCGCCACAGCAGAACTACGGTCCACTAATGATTGGCAGTAGAGTTTTATGTGCTGGCTTGCCGGGCCTAACACACAACCTTCAACGAAGGAACGCCCGTTCACGCATGTCGCCACACAGAAGAAGCTCTAACTGAGGATCGATCGGGCAACGTCTAACTGTGAGGCAACAACGCTACCGCAGCACCACCACCGCAGTCCAAATTCATGTACTTTTTGAAAAGAAGAATTTTGCAATGAATAACATTTGTCTCAAGGAGGGTAACATAGCTGCTCAGTAAAAAAATGATCACACATTTTAATAGAGATAATGGTTATAATCTCACAAACCAGTACCTAAGTAGTTAATCAGTCCTCCTAGCCTTGAAACTAAAACAAAATAACTAACTAAACAAATACAACTATTCTGTACTCCTCTAGAATGTGTTGTTTCACTATGTTTGCATCTGAGGATGTAGCTACAATTAATATACTTGTCGCTTATTAGTTTTTACAGGTATATTACCATTCTGATTCGGAGAATTAATCAAACCAGTCTTTTTGGGAACATATTTTATTTTACTTTTCTTTTTCTTCAGAAATGGAGAGAAACAGAAATGTTCACACAGACAATTAAAAAGGGGGATCTTAGCAAATAACTGACACACTACTGTACGTAACATTACAGGAGGTAGAAATAAAAAAGTCAATAGTATTGTATTGCAATGTTTTAAGAAGGAAAAGCTACCTTATTTATAAAGACAGTGGTTAGGATTCCGATAGAGATCTCTCTAGCTATTCTAATTTGCAAGCTTGTGTTGGTCAGTTATATCATACAGAATCTCTAATTCAGAGACATGGTAAAGCTGCACAGAGAATCACCTCACTGGCAGCTTATTATGATGTCTCTACATCAAACACTATGTGGTCATACCCAAAAGTCCTAAAGCTCTCCTTACTTGCCTATCTATCACACACACACACACACACACACACACACACACACACACACACACACACACACACACACACACACACACACACAGACACAGACGCACACACACACACACACACACACACACACACACACACACACACACACACACACACACACACACACACACACACAACCCACAAACTCTCAAAGATATTCCAGCTCCATACATACTCATACATTCAATCATCTACAAACAGCCCCAGGTGCTCAGTCTACTCATTGAAACACTCACCCAAATACCTACACACATGCACAGATACACACACAGATATCCTCCTCACAAACACACACACACACACACACACACACACACACACACACACACACACACACACACACACACACACACACACACACACACACAAACTCTCAAAGATATTTCAGCTCTGTCCATACTCACACATTCAATCATCTACAAACAGCCCCATGTGCTCAGTCATACTCATAGAAACACTCACCCAAATGCCTACAGACATGTACAGATACACACACAGACACCCCCCCACAAACACACACACACACACACACACACACACACACACACACACACACACACACACACACACACACACACACACACACACACACCAACACACAAACTCTCAAAGATATTCCAGCTCTATGCATACTCACACATTCAATCATCTATAAACAGCCCCATGTGCTCAGTCATACTCATAGAAACACTCACCCAAATGTCTACAGACAAGCATAGACACACACATACACACACACACACACACACACACACACACACACACACACACACACACACACACACACACACACACACACACACACACACACAAAACAAAATGTTGCCACTGTATTTACCTGTACTGTGATTCAATGATTGGTCCTATAGGAGTGAAAGGGTGAATGCCTTTACGTTTTCCTCCTAAAGTAAACAATAACATGACAGAGTGATTCTTTAAATCACTCTCCTGAGTTAATTAAGAGCTGCAGACATTTTTTCTGCATTACCTTCAGCTACTCACCTCAAAATGTTCACCCTCCATACAACAAGAAAATAAAAAAAAAACTCACTGTGTGAAGCTAAATACGTCTTTGTTAAACAACAAGCATACATTTAGAATAAATTTATTATGATTCATGACATTTATAATTTAGAAAAGAACCGAGGACGGTTATTGAAAGCCAACTAATAATACAAAAAAGTAGTAATCCGGTAGCCAGCATCCAAAGATTCACTTAGAAAATAAACTCACATCCAAAACCATATAAAATAATAAAAACATTTATTATAAAGAGCAAGCACAGACTGATTAAGCACTTTTGTCCTTAAACAACACAGAACTTCATCAGAATCTGAAGTTTGAATCAGAAGTTTTGGTAGTGAGTTTATTTTCTAAGTGAATCCTTGGATCCTGTCTAACAGGTTGTTACATTTATAATTTAGAGTACATCCAGAGCCTCTTAATTGGATTTTTAAGTTTTTTTCTATAAAATTAATTTACTTTATGTGTTATTTAAAAATGCAAGGGCCATGGTGAGTCCGTGCTGTGAATTTTAAAGACAATTTTATTTATTTTTTTTAATTTTATTTTTTATTTTACATTTGTTGACCGGGCTAGTCTAACTGGACATATGTCCATTTTCAGTAGAGGCCCGGGGAGCTAAGCTCCGAGGAAGCACAAAAAAATATAATCACATATACAAAGATTAAATTCATGTTAAACATTCTTAGAAAGAAAGACCAGGAGAAATCTCGGAGTTCCAGGGAGATAAGCTCCGAGGAAGCACAAATATAATAACATATACAAGATTAATTTCATGTTAAACATTGCTAGAAAAAAAGATAAGGAATAATCTCATTGGTCGTTTGTTCTTAGTGTAGTGCTAAGTAAAAAAACACAACATAATACAGATATAGTTGCATTATAACATGTAAAAGATAGCAGCTGAGTAGAAAAGTTATTAGAAGGTGGGTTGGTATAAAGAAGGATAACAAAAGTATGAGCTGTAATATTCAGAATATGTGCTAAAAACAGGTTTGATTAAAGAAGTTATGAGGAGATAAGAAGAAAAGATCCAGAAAGGAATAAGTTAGTTGTTACTAAGAAAAGGAACAAGAATATAGAAAAGAGGAGCTTAGGTAGATCCAAGGAAGAAAAGTAATATATCAGTCAGGTTTAGTACAAGGGCATAACCACTGTGTTCTGAGAAAAAGTTTCAGTTTGTTTTTGAAGAGTGATATTGAGGGAACAGAGGAAAGTTCAGTAGGAAGAAGGTTCCAGGATTTTCCAGCAGTATTACAGAAGAGAGTCTCCGGCCCTGTTGTTAGATTTACAAATATTTACCAGAAGTCTTTGTGATGAACGTAAGGTCTTAAGATTGTTGTAGGGGACAATGAGTGTGGATAGTATAGGGGTATCCATAGGATGGTAGAGGGTTTGTGGGCAATGGTAAGTTGGTGGAATTTAAGCTGATTTTGTAATTCAAGCCATCCTAGTTGCTTTAGGTTGATACAGTGGTAGGTTCTGAAAGGGTTTCCTGTGGCAAATCTGGCTATGCTATTGTAGGCACTTTCCATTTTATTAAAGTTGGTTTTAGAGAGGTTAGTGTATATGGGTGAGGCATAAAGGAGAGTTAAATTAGGTGAGTGTGAGCAATAGTGATTCTTGCTGCAGGAGAGAGAAAGGGTTTGATTCTGTAGAGAGAGCCCAGTTTTTTTGTTAACAGATTTTAAGGTATTATTAATGTGGGTGTCAAAGTTAAGGTTGTTATCTATGGTGATACCAAGTACTTTGGTAGTTGAGTCTGGGGATATAACAGTGTTGTTATTGGATGTTACTGTGAGGTTTATTGGGGGGGACTTACTAGTAGGAGTGAAAAGAAGGAGTTTAGTTTTTTTGGTGTTAAGTAGGAGACAGCGTTGAGTAAACCATAGTTCATCTTTGTTAAAGACCTTTTGGGTAACGGAGTAAAGCTCAGGTATGGATGTGGCTGAGCATATAAGTGTCAAATCATCTGCATATTGTATGCATGTAGCTTGGGGGATTGCTAGGTGAAGGTCGTTGATAAATATAGAAAAATAGTAAGGGTGCTAATATGGACTCTTAGGGGACCCCTATGTTAATGGGTAGATGGGTAGATAAAATATTATGCCAAAGCACTGCCTGTTGTCTGTTTTCTAGATAGGACTGGAACCATTTTATTGCAGATGCATCTAGTGACAGGGATTTGAGGATATTTATAAGTATTTGGTGGTTTACCATATCGAACGCCTTAGACAGATCTATAAAAAGTGGAGATGAAAGCCTATTAAGGTTGCGTTTTTTGTTGACACAGTGAGTGAAGGAAACAAGGGCAGTAGTAGTGCTGTGTGAGGGTCTGAAACTATGTTGTGAGTTGGAAAGTAAATTATATTGGATTAGGTGGTCTAGCAATTGTTTATGGATACATTTTTCCATGATTTTAGCTAGGGGAGACAGAAGGGCAATGGGGCAGTAGTTGGAGAGTTCAGTGGAGTTACCTCCCTAATGAAGGGGAATAATATGGGAGACCTTCAATATGCTTGGGATGTGTCCTTCAGTGATAGTTCTATTAATAAGAATGGAAATGGGGTATGCAATAGAATTGGCTGCCTTTTGTAAGTATTCAGCGGGAATCTTGTCAGCTGAAGGGGTACATGGTTTAAGCTTTTGGATGAGGGCTAGAATGTATGTAGTTGGTACAGGTTGGAAGAGAATAGGAGGGGGTGGATTAGTGTTATGGTTGGATATAGGTAAGTCCTAAGTAGATAGGTGATTAGTAAGATTTTGTATGGCCTCAGTGAAATAGGTATTAAAGGTATTAGCTGTCTGTTTAGGATTATCTTGGTCTGTGCCTTGTGGGTTTAGTGTGATGGATTGACCTGGGTGTAATAATTGATTAATACTTGCCCAGAACTTTTGTGGTTGATTATGGTGTGTCTGTTGGAATTGTAAGTAGTAGTTTCTTTTGTCAGTCTGCACTGCTTTTTTAGTTTCGTTTCTTTGTTGTCTGAAGTTTTGTTGATCTGCTGGGTTTTTACTTGATCTTGATTTGTTCCAGTATTTATTTCTGAGCTTGATTTTTTGGAGCTGTGACATAAGAAAGAGGACAATAACTACAAATCCCACAAGTATATACAATAAAGTGCATTTACCAGAGAGCAAAAGCTAGTTCGGAAATTTGCTATATTAATATTAAAGCATTTTTGCAGGTGAACTTGTTCCCCAAACCGGATGTGAAGTTGGCTCAACCAGCACTCTGTGCTTGTCCAATGAAGGAGCACCCCACCCCCTCCAGCTCTTCAAGTGAAGTACAAAAAAAGTGTTTTCCTTATTTGCTTCCAGCAGACACTGCCCAATGCTTCCCCATCCCTCCAGGTTGTCAAAAGAAAAGCACAAAAAAGTCCATACTGGCACACAGACCAGATGGCCAGATACACATGTGCCCCCCACACCCCCCTGTTTTAATATTCTCACTCCGAGATCACACTACAGTGAGGAAAAGGGAATATTCCCTTATCCGCACCATAGTACGATCTCCGCAACAGTCATATACTTTCGTTCAATAGTCCTAGATCCATATATATATATATATATATATATATATATATATGTATATATATATATATATATATATATATATATATATATATATATATATATATATAGAGTGATCAGGACTGAATCACATTTGGCTGTATCACAACTGACTAGATTTTACTAAAACTACATTTGCATGAATCATTTCCAAAATTCTGCATAACTCCTGCAAGTCTCATTCCCTCCTTGTCTATCTCCTACTCAAAATGGTTATTCTATAGTCCCTATGAAATGTTTTTATGTTATTTAGTTAAAACTTTTTCAAATAAGTCTTGTACTCTATTTAATTATGTAAAAATTTGTATTTGTAATTTCCTGGAATTTGCCCTTGGAATGTTCACTATTAAAATGTCTTCATATGTGGAGCTTTTCTCCCTGGGTCTCCACTGAAAAAGTATGCTTTTTAATCAGTAGGATAATCCCAATAATCACAGACAATAAATAAGTAAACATAAATAAGTAAACATTATTGAAAAAGAATGGCTACATTCATACATCTCTGGCTGATACTCAAAATAGCAATTTGATCAAAAGTATACTCTGCTAGGGAAATATATCAAATGCATTCTTTGTCATCAACAGGATGAATTTCAGACATTTGTGATTATGATTAGTGGGTTTGGATGGGAGAGTGTGCAGATGTTTTTGTGCTAAGATTAGGGAAAGTGTTAATTGAGGAGATACATTTAAGGTTGTCTGCGTCTGTATGTTTCTTAAAGGATTTTCGACTGGAAACAGACTGCCTGCCTTGCTTGGATTACTTTTGAATACTTAGTAATGCTGTACAATTATATATTTTCTATTATTACTTTTTGTTTTGTTTTGACTTAAGACTAGTTTACGTTCGCTACTTCTACTACTATTGTCTGATCTGATTAATATACAGTGTTTAACTAGAAATATATGGACTGAAAATCTTAAACACAGAGAAGTTTCTTACACTGTTATGTTTCTTGTGTGCATGCATTTGTTACAGTTAGTTTAAGGACTAGGTAAGGGGATAGATTTAGTGTGTGTGTGTGTGTGTGTGTGTGTGTGTGTGTGTGTGTGTGTGTGTGTGTGTGTGTGTGTGTGTGTGTGTGTGTGTGTGTGTGTGTGTGTGTGTGTGTGTGTGTGTGTGTGTGTGTGTGTGTGTGTGTGTGTGTGTGAACAAGTGACTACAGTTAAATGAATGGTGTTTTCATAAGTTAATGTGTACAGCCAGGACAAGAAACAGGGGAAGGATTAGGGTTAGCATGCATGAGTAAGGTGATGCAGGTGATTGAAGCCCTCATGACCACCTTTCTCCTACGTGCTAATCTCAACCCTACACATTAACTTAAAAAGTTCCTTTCTCTAATGCTACCATTATTTATATTTGGTCTTGGGATATTACTAAAGTTTGAGTATAGCAATGAGAAAATGGAAGTTTCCTGCTTCAGTCACTACATTCTCAAAGTTTTATTTTTGAGTTTATGTTCTGAACTGCTGGCACTGTTGCTATTTACATCAGTGTTTATGTAACGCGCACACACACACACACACACACACACACACACACACACACACACACACACACACACAGTGGATATAAGAAGTTTACACACCCCTGTTAAAATGCTAGGTTTTTGTGATATAAAACAATGAGACCAAAATAAATTATTTCAAAACGTTTCCCACCTTTAATGTGACCTATAACCTGTACAATTCAATTGAAAAACAAACAAATCTGTTTGGGGAAAAATATAAAAAATAAAAAATGTACGATATGCTGATTGCATAAGTGTGCACACCCTTAAACTAATAAATTGTTGTGTGTGTAAACCCTTAAACTAATACTTTGTTGAAGCATGTTTTAATTACAGCATTCAGTCTTCTTGGGTAGTAGTCTATGAGGATGGCACATCTTGACTTGACAATATTTGCCCACTCTTCCTTGCAAAAGCCCTCCAAATCTATGAGATTGTGAGGTTGTCTCCTGTGCACAGCCCTGTTCAGGTCACCCCACAGATTTTCTATTGGATTTAGGTCTGGGCTCTGGCTGGGTCATTCCAAAACTATAATTTTCTTCTGCTGAAGACATTATTTTGTTGATTGGGATATATGCTTGGGGTCATTGTCATGTTGAAAGGTGAAATTCCTCTTCACCTTCATCTTTCTAGCAGATGCCTGAAGGTTTTGGGCCAAAACTGATTGGTATTTGGCACTGTTCATAATTCCCTCCACCTGGACTAAAGACCCAGTTCCAGCTGAAGAAAAGCAACCCCAAAGCATGGCACTACTGCCACCATGCTTCACCATGATGCAAAGTGTTGTTTTTGTGCCAAACGTACCTTTTGGAACTGTGATCAAAAAGTTCAACCTTGGTCTCATCAGACCAAAACAGATTTTCCCACATGCTTTTGGCAGACTTGATGTATTATGTTGCAAATTTTAGCCAGGTCTGGGTGTTTTTCTGGGTAAGTAAAGGCTTCCATCTTGCAACCCTACCCCTTAGTCCAGATATATGGAAAATATGGGAGATCATTGTCACATGTAGTACACAACCAGTACTTGCCAGAAATTCCTGCAGCTCCTTCAGTGTCACTGTATTTCTCTTGGCAGCCTCCCTGAGCAGTTTTCATCTTGTCTTTTCATCAATTCTGGAAAGATGTCCAGTTCTTTGGAACATCACTGTTGTCCCATATTTTCTCCACTTTTTGATTGACTGTCCTCACTGTGTGCCATGGTATATCCAATGCTGTGGAAAATTTTTTGTACCCTTCTCCTGACTGATACCTTTCAACAATAAGATCCCTTTGATGCTTTGTAAGCTCTCTGTGAACCATGGCTTTTGCTGTAGCAGTCAACTGGGTAATTGTCAGGAAAATCCTACTAGGCCAGTTGAACTTTATTTGGGGTTAATCAGAGTCTCTTTAATTGATGGCAGGTGTGTACCCAAGAAGACTGAATGCTGTAATTAAATCAAAACCTGCTTCAACAAAGTATTAGTTTAAGGGTGTGCACACTTTTGCAACCAGCGCATTGTACATTTTATATTTTTTATATTTTTTCCCCTAAGAGATTTGTTTGTTTTTCAACTGAATTGTACAGGTTATAGGTCACATTAAAGGTGGGAAAAGTTTTGAAATGATTTATTGTGGTCTCATCTTTTATATCACAAAAACCTGGCATTTAACAGGGATGTGTAAATGTTTTATATCCACCATATGCATATATATATATATATATATATATATATATATATATATATATATATATATATATAGATATACACACACACACACACACACACACACACACACACACACACACACACACACACACACAGTAATTTTTCACACTTTCAGTCTCACTATCTTGTGTTTCATAATAGCATTCCTCAGAATTTCAACAGTACCCTTATATTTTCATCTGTCTTTTCAGAGAATTGATCTCATTACCTTCAGAACTCAGTGTAGCCATTCTACACTAACTAAACCTCCAGAACTCAGTGTAGTCATTGTACACTAATTAAACCTCCATCTATTCCATACCTTACATCAGCTTTTTATACATTAATAAACACGCACCACACTTATCTGTATTCAAAGCTGAACTTAAAATGTTGTGTATTGAATATGTTCCTCACTTGATAGTTATTAGGATAACCTACTGATGGACAAAGATTAAATGCTCAAGCTTCAATTGCCCGATGTTCAACTCGCCATTGATCTGAGTTCCTCCATAGGAAAGCACTGTCTGCGAGTTATGCCACAAGTGATTCCCTTTTTTTTGAGACAATCTCCCCCTTCTTCAAGTTGGTGCAATCATGACATCAGTATATGCAAGTTTGGGAGAGTAGGGGGCTTGCCCTCTACTAAAAATATTTAAAAAGTATTTTTCCGCAGGATTCTTTCATTGATTGAGGTTCAGGGATTTTAATCCTCATTGCATTCAGTTTCATCCACTCATACTAGAAGCAGTTCCTATCTCTTCTGCAGGCTGTCCGAATGTTTCATGAATGTCAGATGGGGCATCTACCAACTGCATACGAAAATTCACTAAGTGACTCAGTAAAGTTATTTCTTGAAGGATCAGATAAGTTAGCATTAAGTCCACTGTTTTTTTTTTTACATTTTTGTATTAGAGAATAGAAGAGACTAGAAAAATGTGTTGACATCAGCTGTAGTGGAAAAGAAATTAATATACAATGTGTGCTAATGATTTTTAAAGTAATGGTTGAAGTGAGTTACTTATGACTGTTTGGATCTTTTAATTTGCAGCTGTCAGTCATAGCATGTTTAGATTATTTTTACACAAGAAGCTTAACATCACCGCTTGTTCTACCGCTTGTCCTGTCACATGTTTAGCAGATGAAATGTTCCTATGTGGAAGTGCTTATCACTAGGATTTTATTAATTTATCGCTATTTATTATTTTGTATGCGAGATTTTAATAATGTTTAATAACATTTTGGAATTTTAAGTCTATTGTTTTTGCTTTATTTATATAGTCACTCTGGATGAACTTATAGGCAGTAACTAGTATTTTTTACCCAGCCAAATCTTAAGTCTGCGTAAACTGAGCTCCAGAATTTTGTAGTTGCAGTATTAGGTTTTAGCCAAATTTTTGATAGCTGACATATCTGAATTATGCTGGAACAGCCATAGTTCAAGGAGTTATTTTTGAGTTTAGGATTAATCATTACAATGGACAGTAAAATAGAATTCCATTTGCAAAACTGAAGCCCTCTTTTAGAGTTATTTGAACACATCACATAATTTAGAGGAAGAATTTTGCGGTGGTACAGCGGTAGCGTTGTTACCTCACAGCAAGAGGTTCTTCTGTTCGATTCTCGGCTTGGCTTGGGAGTGCCTTCTGTGTGGAGTCTGCATGTCCTCCCCGCGGTTGGGTAGTGTTCGAAAGACATGCATGCATAAATGGGCGTGCCTTCATTGAAGGTTGGGCGTCGAGCTGGCACCTCGGCGTTTCATAAAAAAAATCTACTGCCAATCATTAGCGGACCAGAGTTCCGTTGTGGTGACCACTTACCGGGAAAAAGCCGAAAGACAAACAACGACAACATAATTTAGAGGAAAACAAGGAAAGGAATGAGTCGACTTACAAAGCAGCGCAAATACAATTAGCGAAGTGGGACAAAGATTCTTGTTTTTATTTTACTCACTTGATCCCTTGGGAGTTAAGAGACCTACTCCACTGGTTCATTTATTCCACCTAGGGCAAAGGTCTAGAGATAAAAAAGATACAATCGTTTGCCGAGGGAATCAGATTTATTTTTGCTTAAGACATACAAGTCTGCTATTGCACATGCTTGTTTTGTCCGAAGGGACAAGTAGTATGCATTTGCAAGGGGGATGTCTCCTGATTTCATTCTCTCAGTTGCCCTGCTCACAAAAATAAAAGCACCTCTTGGTCATTCTTGGGCTTCTTAGCATCCCTCACCCCTTCCTCATCATTCATCTCTTACTTCTGGGCAGAAACACTCAGGCCTGATGGGTGATGTCAGGTGATGGTAAGACAGTATAAGCCGAGAAGTCAGACAGAACCATCTAGAAAGACAGAAGAGAAGCTAAAATATAAGACCAGTGGAACAGTTTGTAAAGTAATTGACTTTAGTAAATAAAGTTAAAGCAATGGTTCTAAGTACATCAGACAGTTGAGGAGGTAAAGCTATAAGGGATACAAGAGAAAAAATAAAATACTGCATATATAGAATGCTGAGGTAAGAAAAAATAAAATACTGCATATATAGAATGCTGAGGTAAGAAAAAATAAAATACTGCATATATAGAACGCTGAGGTAAGAAAAAATAAAACACTGCATATATAGAACGCTGAGGTAACAAAAAATAAAATACTGCATATATAGAATGCTGAGGTAAGAAAAAATAAAATACTGCATATATATAATGCTGCGGTAAGAAAAAATAAAATACTGCATATATAGAATGCTGAGGTAAGAAAAAATAAAATACTGCATATATAGAATGCTGAGGTAAGAAAAAATAAAATACTGCATATATAGAATGCTGAGGTAAGAAAAAATAAAATACTGCATATATAGAACGCTGAGGTAAGAAAAAATAAAACACTGCATATATAGAACGCTGAGGTAACAAAAAATAAAATACTGCATATATAGAATGCTGAGGTAAGAAAAAATAAAATACTGCATATATATAATGCTGCGGTAAGAAAAAATAAAATACTGCATATATAGAATGCTGAGGTAAGAAAAAATAAAATACTGCATATATAGAATGCTGAGGTAAGAAAAAATAAAATACTGCATGTATAGAATGCTGTGGTAAGAAAAAATAAAATACTGCATATATAGAACGCTGAGGTAAGAAAAAATAAAATACTGCATATATAGAACGCTGAGGTAAGAAAAAATAAAATACTGCATATATAGAATGCTGAGGTAAGAAAAAATAAAATACTGCATATATAGAATGCTGAGGTAAGAAAAAATAAAATACAGCATATACAGAAAGCTGAGGTAAGAAAAAATAAAATACTGCATATATAGAATGCTGAGGTAAGAAAAAATAAAATACTGCATATATAGAATGCTGAGGTAAGAAAAAATAAAATACTGCATATATAGAATGCTGAGGTAAGAAAAAATAAAATACTGCATATATAGAACGCTGAGGTAAGAAAAAATAAAATACTGCATATATAGAATGCTGAGGTAAGAAAAAATAAAATACTGCATATATAGAACGCTGAGGTAACAAAAAATAGAATACTGCATATATAGAACGCTGAGGTAAGAAAAAATAAAATACTGCATATACAGAATGCTGAGGTAAGAAAAAATAAAATACTGCATATATAGAATGCTGAGGTAAGAAAAAATAAAATACTGCAGATACAGAAAGCTGAGGTAAGAAAAAATAAAATACTGCATATATAGAATGCTGAGGTAAGAAAAAATAAAATACAGCATATACAGAAAGCTGAGGTAAGAAAAAATAAAATACTGCATATATAGAATGCTGAGGTAAGAAAAAATAAAATACAGCATATATAGAATGCTGAGGACATGATAAAGAGAAAAAGAGACTAAATGATCAGAGACCAAAATAGGAGATGAGAGGACGGGAATATAGGAAACCAGTAGATGAACTAGGATGTGGTACCACTTAATGGCACCCCTGAGCCACTAATTGCATGCTGTGTTAGTTGAGGATGGGAGGACTGCTATTAAGACCCCACGTAAGTGTCAGATAGAAGAATCAGTTGTTATCATGATGCAAAGAGAATCCAAAATAACAGCAAATAACTGCTGTGCAGACTTTTGTTAGGAGTGTTCATATACACTGAGCATGTCACATCCATTTTCAAAACTTCATATCTATTGCTAACTGAAACAGTGTCTTGGTGGGAAGATGTGACAGCCTTAATTTCCATAGTGTCATGAAGTACTTTAGTTAGTAATGCAGTCATTTGGTCAGTCTTAAGTGTCATGTTATCTTCCTCATGAAAATTAGGTAGCCTTGCAGATCGGTTTATGTCCCTCTAAATGAGATGCTGTTATAAGATAAGATAAAAGGCAACTGGAAAAAAAAAACAGTATAAAATATAACACAGCTGCAGTTTCCTCTCTTTGGTGCATTAACTGGAGGTTAGTGATGGAATGAATTTACATGGACAAATTAACATTTACCACACACCAGTTACATGAGAGGCACAAAAGTTAAAAGAATTAGCAAAGAAAAATATTTTTTTGAAGAGGGCAAGCCCTTCAGACCCATTTACTTATATATACTCACTCTAGTCTGGAAAGGGCAGACACAGTTTCATTGCAAATGACTTTTTCTTCCATGTTTCTCATTTAATTTGCTTCACAAAAAATGCTCAGTTAGTGATAGGTTTCATTTCAAATATTTAAAGATAAATACAGTGGACCACTGAACTGCTTAGGAACTGGATAGGGAGGACATGTAGAGAGACATTCTTGCAGTAATCTGGCCGACAAAGATGGACATGCCACTACATAGATGGAGATACAGTATTTCTCTTGCAACATTGCAACACGATTGCATGTCCATCTAGATGACGTTAATCCTTCATGTCAGTGTAAGGTAGGGCTTAAAGGAAAAAGCATAACTGACCATGCGATAACAGTGCTAAAGTCTTTGGTCTTATGCCCCAATTACAGGGGAATTTATAGCCAATTTATGGCCAAGAGGCTTTCCAATTTGGAAAGATGAAACCCACCTGGCAAAGGGAAACATTTGGGCTCCCCTACAAGTGGCATGGCCCATACGAGAGAAGGAACAGTGGTGGAAGTTAGTGACCTGAAGCCAGCAAGCAACAAGAAGAAAAGTGCGAAGACAGGCAAAATGCTACCCATTCTGTCCCCTTGCTCTCCTGAAAAGTGAAAATCATATAAGCACCATATATCTGGTAGTGTCTTTTTTCTAAATCTCTTTCTTCAGTAGGTAGATCAGATCATCTAACCGGTTGGAGACCCTTTTCCATCTCCCTTTTCCATGGATCCAGCTTAACCCTCATGTCAAAGGTCACTTACAGATGGATGGAAGATGGAGATAAGAATACCAAGTACTTATCCCAAGAGTGCAGAACTGTACCAATCAGCTCTGTCAGCATCCTTGGCAAGACTGGGGTTTTGGGCTTTCCCCTAACTCCAACTGCCCCATTTTAGCCTGGACAGGTTGGACTCTCTCCATGTCACAGACTGACCCATGCATGTATATGTTCATACACCAAGCATCCTGCAGTGCATAAACATGCTGATCGGTGGGTTTTGTTTATGTTTTTTTATGCTATCTCCTTCAACACTCAGCTTCTGATGGTTAACATTACTGCTGCTGACTGTGCGACTGACCTGTGTTCCTATCCCGGGATGGGACAGCTAATATTGGCTACTTGCTTCCACTATCTCTGGTCAGCATCACTAGTGCCTGGGACACAACACAAACCTGGTTTATCAGAATAACAGGCAGGGATTTATCCCTCAGAGCCACATAGCTAGTTCATGTATATCTTGCAGTGTCTTTATGCATTGTCTTGTATCTTGTAGGCAATCAAACTGAGTATGCAATGTGACTGTATGCTTGCAGTGATTTAGATGTCAATTCACCTCTGCTGCACAGTCAAAGGAACATTGTGATTTTATTTTTCAAATAGTATAATGATGTCTAAAACAGGCCAGCTAAGAGAAGTAAATGAAGTAACCGACATAATACCTATTAAACACTATGCAGTCACACACATCAAGCAATGTTTCTCAGTTTTGTGGTCTGCAGAGAAAGGTGAATTATTTATACTGTATCTTGCAAAGCTAACCACAGAACTGCTGTTAAAAACCTCAGCTACTTTCAGAAATAGGGATACAGCAAGGAATAAATCTTAGTCTTTTACATATAAAAAAATAACTGCAAAATCTCAAAATAAAACATGAGAATCTGGGTACTCAGCTCTGGTATACAGTGTAGTTTATTCAGTTTAGCAAAAATAAAGGTCAAACTCTCTAAGGTAAATGCAGGTTTATAGCTTAGCTACTGAAATCTTTTATTTTTCAATGAATGTGCATATATATATATATATATATATATATATATATATATATATATTGTGAGGTTCACTGAGTAAGAAGACATATCTTGCATGTGTCATATGGTATTTTTTATGAAAATGGAATAAATGATTAGTGTTTAGCATTCAGAGGCAGACTGCCATTCCAAAAAAATGTATTATACGTTTCTCATGTGGCAAAACCTCTGATCCAGAAAAAGTACAAATGATTCCCTTTGTTTCTACTAATAGTAGGCCTTGTGCTCTATCAGCATTTAGCAGTCATTGTTTTGCAGACCAGTATTAGAGGAAAATAGAATATGCAGAGTGTTCCAAATCATGCATTGCTGTCAAAGCTGAAAATTATATACATCAGGAATGAAGCTGTGTTAATATAGCAGTCCGTACAGCACCTGAGCCTTTCCCTGCACCCTTTATGCAGACCTGTAATTTTGTTGCCTGAGTAACTGTCAATCAGAGTATGTTCTGAGACAGACCAGTACCCTGCATAGAATAAGCTTGAATGCATTGCACTCACCGGTTGATGAGATAGGTTATGGTAATCCCACAAGTCTGTAAAGGGAAAAGTGGGTCATTGGAATATGGTCTGATGGATGGATGGATAGTTGGGTGGATATAGCCCACTTTCTTTGAGATAATTTTGCAAACAATGCATTTATTTCATCTTATTTTGTTATGAAACTGGATAAAAGGAATTTCTAGAGACATGGTTTGGCTTCAGAGATAATAAAAAAAGTGCAAAGCATGCTATCGGAGTTTCCAGAAACTTGTCAGTGCACTGCAAGCCTGTAGAAGCTACTCTGCCATGACATGAGCAGCAGGGACTGTGCAATGACATGAGCAGCAGGGACTGTGGAATGACATAAGCAGCAGGGACTGTGCAATGACATGAGCAGCAGGGACTGTGCAATGACATGAGCAGCAGGGACTGTGGAATTACATGAGCAGCAGGGACTGTGCAATGACATGAGCAGCAGGAACTGTGCAATGACATGAGCAGCAGGGACTGTGCAATGATGGAATGACATGAGCAGCAGGGACTGTGCAATGACATGAGCAGCAGGGACTGTGCAATGACATGAGCAGCAGGGACTGTGGAATTACATGAGCAGCAGGGACTGTGCAATAACATGAGCAGCAGGGACTGTGGAATAACATGAGCAGCAGGGACTGTGGAATGACATGAGCAGCAGGGACTGTGCAATGACATGAGCAGCAGGGACTGTGGAATTACATGAGCAGCAGGGACTGTGCAATGACATCAGCAGCAGGGACTGTACAATGATGGAATGACATGAGCAGCAGGGACTGTGCAATGACATGACCAGCAGGGACTGTGCAATGACATGAGCAGCAGGGACTGTAGAATGACATGAGCAGCAGGGACTGTAGAATGCATAGACATCATGGTGTAATGCAGATGTCTTCACATCATTTGGTACCCAAAACAGAGTCACAGGTATGGGAAAAACCCAGGAAACAGGGTAAAGATGGGATAAAATTGACAGAAAGCAATCATGTAATGATTATAATTCATTACAGTGAATCTATGCTGATGATAGTAATATAGCATACATCTAAGTACGTACAGTATATATAAAAGCATAGACTCCATACCAGAGCTGCTTAGCAGCAAACTCAGCAACATAAAAGGTAGAACAACCTGTTGGAGACTAACATGTTGAAAATATGAAGTATCAAATCATACAAGAGAAAAAAATCTCACATGAGCCAGACTCATCATTCAGGAAAACAGGACAAAGGATAATAATAACAATAACAATAACAATAACAATAATAATAATAATTATTTATTTATTTATTTATTTATTTCCAGTTTGATTACCGGGGAAGTCCACTGGGCCAGAACGTACCCATTTTCAGTGGAGGCCCGGGGAGAAAAGCTCCAAAAGCAAAGCAACAACAACAATAATAATAATAACAATAATAATAATAATAATACTAATAATAATAATAATACTAATAACAACAACAACAACAACAACAATAATAATAATAATAATAATAATAATAATGATAATAAAAAACCTAATAGTAAAACGATGCTGGATACTCACACAACAACCCCATACAGCACATGCACAGTACATCCCAGGCTGATCTCCCTGTGAAATATGTGTGCATGTAGGGGGCACACCAGTGCCCCCTGTAATCATGCCTAGCTGTAAAGAGGCAGAGAAGCTTAGATTGTTTACATATTTGGCACAGAGCAGGCACATGCATTCACTGGCATCTACCACAACACCTAAGATGCATACAGTCCTGACTTGTTGGAATGTCCACATCAGTGCCATCAGTAAATATTGTCCACACAATATTTTGGCCTGACAGCATTACAGTGAGTGTCTTATGGAGGGGGACTGCTATCCATTTGTGGGCTGTGATTTTATTCTGTGTCTGTATAAGAGTCTGATCCAATTTGTCAGTAAACCTTCTATTCACGGTTGCTCTGGCCAGCTGTATCCCCCAGTATTGTTCATACATCAGCTCATATGCTGTAAGAGGTACCCTGTTTTACTCAAGCAGTGACAGGGGTTGTTCTTTTCAAGCACGGCAGGACTGCATTTTTCTCAGCAGAGAATTCTCATCTCTCAGAGAGCCTGCTTTGGTTGCCAGTGGTGAATTTGTAATGGATAATAGGTACTATTAAAACAGGAGTCACAAAAAAAGTTACTTGCCCGGCTTTTCTCCTTCTAATAGGTTCACATATATTTACTAGGCTAGCTGACCTTGTGGACCATTTTAAGCCTAGCCAATTCTCCTTTTTGTGCTAGACATCACCTGACCCATTTGATTATAGACTGGTGTTACCCATCCTTGGTTGATAATTATATATTTCCCCGATGAGGATGACTGGGATCAAACCATAGATAACATTAGGGGACCCAAACATGGGATAAAGCATTTAGAAGCTCCTTCTGTCTATTAGTAGTACAGGAGGCAGTTCTGGGGTAAATTTTCTGTTTCCCATCCATAGATCTAAGTTGCACTTGAATATGGACAGGGATGAACTTTGTTTTATGTGGACAAGTAGTCTGTTACAGAGCAGTAGTATCCTCTGTAAGATATAACTGTCCCTTTGAACTGTTCTGTTGATGTTGCAGAGGAGGTTTAGATCCCTAGATCAAGTATCCTTTATAAATATTTCTTTATAAATTATCTACCCTTGGGACTATCCAGTCTTAAATGCGTATTATGGACTGATAATTTGTTGATAACAAAAGCAGGGAAATCCTTATCTGACCTCTGTAAAATATTGCAGGCTGACCCTATGGATGTATGGATGTATGGACATAGATAAATATTAATATTGTATGTCTGAATATTCCAAAAATCATTCACTAAGCTATATGATGCCTCTAAAGACTTGTGTCACAGGACATTCTTAGCCTAAAGTACCCATATTATGGCATTTATCTCGTTGTTATTAAACATCAAAAGTATCTGGGTTTGATTCTAGACCAAAATCTTTCCTTTCCTCATACAGAAAGCATAACACAAAAATATTAAAAACATTAAAAAGCTGCATACAGTATAGCTCACCAAATTACCACAGAAGCCAGAAGACATATAGCAGTCAATGTGCTTTTTCACTGATTTGAATATACTCTAATAGTGATTGCCATACAATTAGAACATAAAAGTACTGAAAAAGTGAAAATAAAAACTTAAGGTTTATATACCTTAACCTTTCAGAAGGATATTACTAAGTTAGAAATAAAATTACAAACTGATTCATACTTAAAGCAAGAACTACATTTCTAATATCAGCCTAAACTTTACAGTAATAAATGAAAAGTACTGCCTCCATTACAAAAGAAAATACAACCAAGAAGGATCACTCACTACCTACTGCACCCATTGCATTCAGATTGAATAAAACGTATAGAAATATAGACTTATTTAACTCTGCTAAGACTGCAAAAATCTAGGTAGTACAGGACCAGTTTTGCTAATGGATAACCTGCCAGCACCATAGTGTTGTAAATATCTATATCTATATCTATCTATCTATTTATATACAACGTGTTTGGACAAGAACATATCAAAAGGGATATTATACTCAATCTGACTAATGACTGCTGAGTGCAGAGAAGTGATTTCATCTTTGCATCTGGACATCATACTATTAGACATACATTCTGCAAAGAAAAAGGTCTTCCTTACAATAGTAAATTCAAGGTGATCAAAGGGCAGTTTCTTGTTGACATTAATTCCTGAGTATTCGATTGATTTTATAGTGTGAGTTGTCAATGTGATTAGGAGGAATTACGTCTCAGATCTTGTCCTTACTAATATGGGAGCAGCTTGCACTGCTCCTTGCATATCATCATTACTTGTTAGGTCAGACCATAAAGCAGTCTCTTTTGAAATAAAATTTAAACCAGAGATACCTTCCACCTAAGGTACCATTAGAAATTTCTTTAAGGCATACTACCTACTGCTAAGTGATATGTTGGCAAGCTACAAATCCTCACCAAAACCAGTTAACTGCACTGAATATGCAGAAACATACACCACCACACTATACCAGTGTGTAAACATCTGCATAGATGCAGTTGTACCCCATAGAAACCAGAGCAGGGCAAACCCCAGAAACAAGCCCATATGGTGGAACCATATCATCAGCAAACTTTATAATAAAAGGAAAATATTTTTTACCAAAAATAACAAGAATAATTCCTAGAATGGTAAAGCTTTTGTCACTAAAATAAGCAAGCATGCCTTCTATTGCTTATTTTATTTTATTATATTCACATATTGTACTACTTTGTTATTGTCTTAATATTTGTAACCATTGTTGATTTTTTTTAAATTGTTGATTTTTTTTAAATTCTGTTTAATGTGTACTGTGGAGCTTTTTTCCCCAGGCATCCTCTGAAAATGGGTTCATACGTTAGTATGTGTCTAACTGTTTGAGCCAATCTTCATTTTCCCCTGGAGAGCACTGTGCTTTGGCTGTAAGCATATGGTGGAATTTCAACTTGAACTCAAATCATGTAACTGGACAAAACTAAAGTTCCTTCCCCTTGATGAGGCAGTGTCATCATTTAACAATTCATTCCTTACTATACTTGACTCGCATGCCCCTAAATGCTCAATAAGAATTAAAACTCAACTAGCACCCTGGCTAACAACAGACACCAAAACCAAAATAACAACTAGAGACAAAGCGTGGGATAAATGGCACACTACCAAACTACCCCTAGATCGTATCAAATTCCAACAACTTAGAAATGAGACTAAAAAAGCCATCATACTAGATAAGAAAAATTACTTCTACAATCTGCAACATAAACATCAGAATAACCCTCAAAAGTACTGGGCAGGCATAAATAAACTTCTCCAACCAGGCAAATCCACTACTCCGAGCCCAGGAACATTATCTGACAAGAGCCAAGAAGATATAGCCAATTCATTCAATACTTTCTTCACAGAAACCATCCAGTCATTAGCTAACCAACTTTCTCCTCCCCACACTTCTATAAACACTATACCCGACTCACCACTCTCTTTTAACTTCCAGCCAGTGTCCACATCCTTTATCAGATCCCTTTTGAAAAAACTGAAGCCAACCACCCTTTCAGCCGATCTTCTGCCGGCTGAATACCTGCAAACTGCTGCAGATGTCGTAGCCCACCCTATCTCAATCCTAATTAACAGAACCATAACTGAGGCCTCAATCCCCTCAATTTGGAAAATATCCTATGTTATTCCACTCCACAAAGGAGGTTCATCCACAGAACTATCCAACTATAGACCTATAGCCATACTATCAACACTTGCCAAAATTATGGAAAAGTGCATGCACAACCAACTAATGCTCTATCTAACCCAAAATAAACTACTCACAGACTCTCAACATGGATTCAGACCCCATCATAGTACAACCACTGCCCTCCTCTCTTTTACTGAAAACATTAATCTTAACCGGAATAATAAAAAAATATCTTCCGCTCTCTTCCTGGACCTATCAAAAGCCTTCGATATGGTAAACCATCAGTTACTGCTATATACTTTAAAAACCCTGTATCTAGATACTCCAGCCTTTTACTGGTTTCAAGCTTACCTCACTGGGAGACAACAAGCAGTAATGTGGCAAAACAAGCTCTCCTGCCTACTACCAAATACCATAGGAGTTGCTCAAGGTTCCATATTAGGACCTCTCTTCTTTTCAGTCTTCATAAACGACATCCAAACAGTCATCCCTGAAGCCACCTGCATTCAATATGCAGATGACTCGACTATAATATGTTCCAATGCCTCTCTTGCAAATCTACTAACTACCACCCAACATAGCTTCACCAAAGTAGAAAACTGGCTTGCCAACCATCTCCTGATCTTAAATCCAAACAAAACCAAGTTACTTCTCTTCTACCCAACCAATAGATCTCCGACTGAAAACTTCACTATAAAATCCAATAATGGCACCATTATCTCCCCAGACACCTATACAAAGCTATTAGGAGTAAACATTGATAATAAACTCAGATTTGATATACATATCAACCAAGCCATTAAGTCAGTCAACAAGAAACTTGGGACCCTATATAGAATTAAAGCCTTCTTTACCCCGAATGCAAGGGCAGCCACAACCCGTTCACACCTTCTCTCTACCCTACTATATGCCTCTCCTGTCCTCACTCACCTTAACAAATCTGATCTGGCCAAGCTCTCATCCTGCTATAATCACATTACCAGGTTCGTTACAGGCCTACCCTAGAGAACACACCACTGTACTAACCTGAAAAAGCTTGGATGGATAGAATTCCCACACCTTCTTCACCAGTCCCAACTCATAGAGGCCTTCAAAATCCTTAAACAACCTGAGAATACCCCAGCACTAAAAAACTTAATGACTCCCTACTCCAATCTAAGCTGCCTTCGCTCAGCAAACAGACTCCTTGTCAAAACAACTAAATTTCTCAACCTAGGTGGTGACGCGCTATTTGCCAACACCACTGGTAAAATATGGAACTCTCTCCCAAATAACATCACGCTTGCAACTTCTCTAAGTCAATTCAAAAATAGTCTAAAACTCCACTTCAGGTCACACTGGCTATGTCCTTGCTCAAACCCAGACTAGCTCTGTGCCATTAACTAAAACATAAACAACTAGCTAAAATGATAAGTACTTTGTATACTGTGATAAAGAAATATGTATCCTGTCTAACTCTATGTCATTATACTGCCTACCGTCCTTGCTAATATGTTATTAATGTTACATTTGTAGTAATCTCAGAAATAGTAATGGCAGTCTTGTACTTGTATGTAAATAACCTATGTTTTTGTTAAGTTCTTTCAGCTCATTTACTGTACCTAATTATCAGTGTAACTCTGTTGGAGCTTTTCTCCCCGGGCCTCCACTGAAAAAGGACATGTATCCAGTCGGACCATCCCGGTTAACAAATGTAAAATAAATAATAAATAAATAAATAATCATACCCAGTCACACTTTCCCAGTAAACAAATGTCAAATAAAATAAATAAATAAAACAACTCAGGAGCTTAATAAAATCCAAATCCAAAATAGCTACCCAAGCCAAAGAAAATCACAAGGCATTTTTAGCTATGTTCATAATCACTAAAGCATAATGCAGCAATGCGCTGAGCTGATTGTGAATGATGTTACCCACACTCAGGCTGAAGCTAACTTACTAATAAATTTAGCTTCAACTTTACCCCTATCTTCCCTCTGTCTGTCCCTCAAGATATACCTAAAACTAGCTTGCTTCCAGCTATCATACAAGACCAAGTCCTAAAAGTACTATCAAAAGCTAAAACTACTGCAACAGTAGGTCGTGGCAATATCCTTGGATATGTTGTAAGTTACATAAAGCATGATTTAGCTACAACGCTAACAACACTGCTCAGTTGCAGCCCCCATACAGGTTTTGTACTAAGTGAAAGAAGAACAGCTAGTCATTCCCCTGTATAAGACCTTCCACAGACCCCGGCAATTACAGATCCATAAGTACCAGCCTCATCTGCAAAGCCATGCAAAGACTTATCATAGAACCAATGAGTCAGAACACATAGAACTTCCAAATGCTAGACCCATCTCAATTTGTATTTGTTAAAGGCAGGTCTTGCTTACTGAGTCTGGTGGATTTTTTTGAAATGATCACAAAAGAAATGGATGAAGGCAAAATTATACACAATGCATTCTTCTCAACCTGACCACATTTTTGAGACAATGACCACATTTTTGAGACAATGTCCCACTCAGGCATGGTAGAAAAGCTAAATAAATTGGGAATTAAGCCCTGTGTCACCTGGTGGATTACCATCTGGCTCACAGATAGGATGCAGAATCAAGTCAGGGGAAGTTATCTCCAATCTCCACAAAGAGATGAGTCACCAGTGGAGTCCCTCAGGGTTCTTTTTTGGGACCTCACCTGTTTGGCATCTACTTTTCTGAAGTAAAAGTCACTACCAAATGGCACTGGCTGACAAGGTTTGCAGATGTGTGCCACCTAGGAGCAGTTATTGAATCCAGCAACAAGTCAAGATAAGCGATTCAAGCAACAGCACCTTCACAAACCCCACCAGAAAACATTAAACAGTAAACCAAATGAGGTGTAGTCTTATGTCTGAAAGAATTCTACATCATCTTTTTCTATACTTTAGTATTTAGTAAAATTAAGCAATGTTCACTACATCCAAATATCAAATACAATAAAATGAAATGACATTAGGTCAAGTGGTTTTGTCATTTGCAATTCAGCATAGACTTCTTCAGAATCTAGTATATGTACCAAGGAAACTGTCTTATATAATATCTAGGGCAAAGTACAAAATATTCAGTTAGTAAATTAAAATACAAATTTAACATTTTGAGGAGTGTTTTTAAAGAATGTTTTGGTGAATGCTTTTATACTCTTGTACATTTGGTAATTTATATAAATACAAAGATTTATGATGGAACACACTACAGATGGGAAGTTGAACTCACTCATTCAAATCAGTGTTGTGAGACTAAAAAAATCACAAATAGGAATCCAGATTGAGTCCTTAATGTTAATTAATTAATATTTTCAACATACTGCATTGCATACCTCTCAACCTCCTAATGCAAGAAATCTGGATAAATCAAAACTAACAGTGATGTTGCTCTTATACTCTTAGAAGGTTGCTGCAATAACAGGCTTTACATTAGAATTAATTTTCTGAAGGTTATAAAGTCTGAAATTCAAATATTTATAATTATTTAGTGATTTAAATCCCCAATGATTTGCAGAAGCAAACCCCACAAATTTTATAAGGAACAGACCAAACACTTGTGGCAAAAATGTGGACATTCTGCTAAAATCTGGACAGTTAACAGGTATGCATTAAGGCACAAGGTGACGTAATGAAGCCATCTGTACTGAGCTACTCTCTAGACACCTACATGACAGTGATGTCAGGAGGGAGGTGGTCTTTGCTGAGTCACTGGATAAGTGTCCAAGTTATTCATTTAAATTAAATAAAACATCACTATGTTCAGCTCTTTTTTTAAAATCACAATCCCCCTTTGCCTTACACTTGCATTTAGTTGTACCTACTTGTAACGGCTAAGCAAAAGGTTTCTTGAACTGTGCTGTAACTGGTTCAGGCTGAACTTCCGGTTTTCTTGGGTTTGTGTACTACTCAGCCTACATGATGCATGGATCACGGGTAAGTCATAACATGAATGGCATCTTCATTCTCTATTACTTATAACTGATACTGAGTACTACCCTTTCTAATATTGTTTCGGTGCTCTGTACTGGATATGAAAATGCATGCCTGGATGGTCTTATCAAACTCACAATTGTTACTGATTGACAACAGCTTCCACAGTACTTGTTATTCATCTACCCATAATGCAAGCTGTGACTGAAACCATTATAAGTACTTTGAACTGTTGTAGACTGCCAGTTAATACCTTTTCTAGGAAAAAAGGAAAGTGGAGAGATTAATGTTATGTCCGGGAGGCATCCTGTGACTTATATGCAGCAAAGGACTAGCGAAGCAAGGCTGTGCTGGTACGATTTCCATCATATCTGTTTCACAAGAACTAGGCTAGTGAATGGAATTATTTCTGTCTCTGAGGCATGGACTATGTCTGAATGCTATCAGAAAGTACAATATAAAGAAAAAGCTACAGCTATTACTGGTCTGAAGGCTGCACTAGTCATTTCTAGAAAATTCAGTACTATGCTGAAGGGAGGCAAACTGGTGAAATGTTGAAGTGTTAGATTCAGTCTTCGATGGAGCTCAGTGGTAAATATGAAGTTGAAACAACATACATTTTGATAAGCAATGCACAACTCTCAGGGAATATGAAATGCACATTGAAATGTTATCTGGCTAACCTAATCACAGATGGAAGCCCTTCAATTAAATTTGTCCTACTTTATATTCCTCAACCATTGCTCAAAACACACTTAGCAATGTTTAAATTATTTTATATCCCAATCATTAAATATTCACATATTCCATTAATGCAGGTTTTATTGGTCTACTTTAAAACTGCTTTACTTGGGCTGTCAAAAACCTGCTTCTATAATGCAGTGTATTATGATATCCATTGTAGTCTGCTATCAAGGGATTAGCTCAGAGTTTTGTAAAGGTATCTTCTTTAAAACAGCAACTAAAATACAACGAACACACCAATAATAATTAACAAATAGTATAATATATTCCCTGGTGACTTATGTTAAAAAGAGACATACCCATTAAAACTGCATCTGGTTTGAACCCCAGTGGTAGAATTTGGAAAAAAAAGCTGTTGCCATATGTCTATATATATGTTTTTAAAGCCCAAATAAAGGATTAAAGTAGTGTAATCTGAGTGATTAATGAGCAAACTAGGTAAAATCTCTGAACAGCAGTGAGACATTATTATCAGTTGCTTGTCACAGCAGCCAATCCATGGGGTATAAATAGAAATGCCAGCATCACAGACATACTCATTATCACAGTGGGAGGATGAACTTAAGAAGAATCCCATCATTTTGCTTAGAAATTCACTTAGATGAAAGCCATGGAGGCACCTTTGTTCATTGTGCCACACAACAGTATAATGAACCTAACTGTGCATAATACAGGCTTTGCAAAGCTGGGAGCTTGCATCTTTAGTGATGGTAGTGTGCTGACACTTTTTTTTGGTCTTAGGCAGATGAAAGAATATAATACATTTTGAAGGTATGAGGACCAGATGCATGGAAGTATGGAACTCACACGGTTTTGCTTTGACGTCATTTATTTAAATTGTTTACTTTGGCCAAGACTGAAGGGTTCAACAGTTTAGAGGCGAGTGATCAGTTCTTGTGTCAAATTTTGTTACCTAGCATGATCTCTGGATTTCTCTGTACAAAACCAGATACAGATGTGCAGAAATAACAGTTTCAATTGCAAGCAACAGCATGTTCATGATCTTGACCAGCAATAATTCTTTCTTCCCAGAACGTTTAGCTTTTTGCTTTAAGTATCGGACATTATTATTAATAATAAAGATATGCAGTAAACATACAGCACAAGAAGGTGGGGAAGGGGAACTCTAGGGAGAAACCCAGCAACATTATCAGACTTTGTACTTCATTCTCCTGTCAAGTTACTGTAAGCAAGTGTTCTAGTTTAAAGACTTCCCGCAGCAGACTATATGAAGAATGCATCTTGCAGACTGTTCTCTGAAGGTATACGTCAGGAGGGAATAGATAGTCAGTATACAACACTTAGTGTGTGCACTGCTTCAGCAAAACTGAGCTAACAGGAGCAATTGACAAAATGCCAAAAGTCTGCTTACAAATGATACACTGGCAGCAGCAGGCAAGATTGCAAAAATGATTCAGATGAAATAAACAAAAACATATACAAAACAGCTATAGTTCCAAATATATATATATATATATATATATATATATACAACGCACCATACATTGATTAATTGCAGAAACAAGAGCATAGCTATGTTGTTATGTCATTTATCCATTTATTAGTGTGTATTTTGGGACTAAATATACATTCACAAGGAAACGATTCATACAGTATTACATCCTTTAAGAACAATTAGACTGAAACAGTTGTAGAAACAAATCAAATATTGTTGAGGCAAATGAATATGAATATCACGGTTAGTTAATAAAAATGTTACTCTGCAAATATAGCTGTCAGCATTCAGGTGCTATAAGACCAGACTGAAATATACTTACATTCTCTAACTTGTCACTGGAATTTCATTTACAATACATAGATCACTAACACTTCCCATGCAGTCACTAAAATACTGATACAGTTACCAAAAGTTTGGAAACATTCCTTGAAAACCGGACAGCTACATGACATTAAAACAAAGTAAAGGATCTTCTAAGCTCAGATGGCATAGCAGTGTTCTTCATCACTCTATTATGTAAGTGAAGAGCACCACACTAATAAAACATAATATAGAATTTGCTGGTTTTCGAGTTTATTGGTGATAATATAGAATGGGTTTAAATGACATTGACCCCCACAATAAAATTGTCTGGGTATGTGTTATACTTGCATTCAGTAAGTTTGCACTTTTCTTAGACTTGCTGCACTGACACTGCCTGACTGACAGTGTTATGGAGATTAACATGAAAGCAAGAAAGCTAACGTTTGCATTCCTGTCATTCATCTGAATGCAGATACACAGTATAAAAGACATGATATGACAGATTAATGAATATTCGGGAAGTGGGTTGGCTCTGCAGAAGCGAATAAAATGACCTGGATGTGAACAACAAAGCATTCTCTGAATTACACGGCATTGGCTCAAGGCAAAACAAGGCCATCTTTCCTGCCATTAAACTGCCCTTACTAGTCTATTTTCCCCATTTCTACCTTCCTCTTTAAGCATTACCCACCTACCACAACTCTCTTGAATGCTTTGTGGATTTCTTCTTCACAACCCGTGCTGGTAGCCCACTTTTTAGGTCTACAACCCTCTCTGTGAAGAAGAACTTTAGAGATCCAAGGTGCCGTTTATTTACTTATTTATTTATTTAGACTTTGCTGAACAAGTTATCCCCACTTGGCCAATGGCCTGTTTCAGGTAGACTCAAAATAGTATTTATAATACTAAGATAAATTTGCCGAAGGCAGAGGGAAACTTCCACATACTCTTTTTAGTAAGTGCCATGTGTTCTTTGACATTCAGCTGAGCTATCATCAACTCTGCTACCCTCATCCATACTCCTACCTTTATTCTTCTTCTTCTTCAGGATGACCACTTCACATGTTATTGATGTCACATCTTGTGAACCCATATCATGTGTCCCCTGTCTATTTTTGCTTTCTAATGAGAAGAGCTCTAATTATTTTAACTCCTGGTCATCTCCTTCCTCCTCCATCCCAAGCATTGCTCTCAATGTCTTTGCTCAGTAATTGGGATCTAAGACCCAAATCAGGGACTATTTTAAATGTTAATTTAATTCCCTTAGAAATTTAATAGACCAACAGATTTTGCATCAATGTGTACGTTTTTACAAATGAGAATTACTAAACTCTATTGACTGACTGCAAACCTCAGTGAATTACCAGACAAATCAAATATTTACAAGGGACTGGGCAAAAATATGAGGCAAAATCAAGGACAGTTGAGAATTATGATTCCAAATATATTTTGACTGTTTTCTTCTGAACTTCTTGTAGCAACATGATGTTCTTTCCAGAGCTGGATCCAGCACTAGGCAACACAGGAATTCACCTAGAGCTCTGTGGCTATGGGGCCCACTCTAGCCTGAAGGCTTCAACATTAAAAAAAAAAAAGTACTTCTTAACACTATGGTGGTAGCTTCTTATCCTTTAAGCACACACTCAGGCCAACATGGCTGTAAACCCATTCCGCACTCATGTGGAGAAATTAAACTAATCATTCCATTTATAGAGAAGGTAAGTGCATATGTGTGTGTGTGTGTGTGTGTGTGTGTGTGTGTGTGTGTGTGTGTGTGTAATTTGAACTAGTGGGTCCAATGTTTCTGTATGAAAAAGAAAGTGTGTGTATGTAAACTAGCCATTCTGTTTGTATTAGAGATAGTGTGTGTGTATTGTTGTATGACAGAGAAGGTATGTCTGTGTGTGTATGGCTGTGTGAGTATGGCTGTGTGAAATGTGTGTATCTGTGTGCTACTATGTGAGGAAATAAAGAAGGTAGGTCTGAGTGAGAGAGTAGGTGTGTGTGCATGTGTGTTTTGCTGTGTGAGAGAAGAGAGAGGGTAGGTGTGTGTGTATGTGTGTGTGTGTGTGTGTGTGTGTGTGTGTGTGTGTGTGTGTGTGTGTGTGCGCGTGTGTGCGTGTGTGCGTGTGTGCGTGTGTGTGTGTGTGTGTGTGTGTGTGTGTATGTGTGTGTGTGTATATGTGTTTAAGATACCTCTGAACTGTTCAGATTAGCCTCATAATTTTGGACTGCTTTTCATAAAATGTGTCTTTTTTTGGCAAATCACAGAGGATTAAAGTGCTTAAATATGAACATATATATTAGTTTCAGACTTCATATCCTTCAGAAAATGCATGCTAATACAAAGCCTGTTATTCTAGCAAATTTCTAAGTTAAAAAAGAGAAATATTTAAAATCTATCCCTAATTTTGTGCCATTGTATCCCCCATTATTTTAGACTTTACCGAGATTTCTTGCACAAAGATGTTGAGAGGTATCCAGATTTTTTATTCATATTTTTGGCCTATTCCTTATAAAATGTAAGATTTTCTGGCACTTTACTAAGGATTGAACTAACTAAATAATGTAATACATTTTAGTTTCAGACTTCATTTTCTTCAGAAAAATGCAGGCTGAGACAAATGCTGTTATTCTCGCACCTTTCTAAGTCTGTAATAACAATATTTATAATCTGTCCCTATTTTGGGATCTTTGTTCTCCCTATTATTTTAGGCTTTGTCCAGATTTCTTGTGCTAAGAGGTTGAGAGGTATGTACATATAGTATGTAATGGCCTGGGGGGGGTTAGTCTATTAACTTGATAAGGCTTGACCCTTGACCCTGCAAGAGCCTGAACCCCCTACACCAACTACCAGATTGCTGAAGGAATTATGAGCTTCAGTGGAGACAGCAGCCTGAATCCAGTACACCAACTACCAGACTGCTGACAGAATTGTGAGTTTAAGTTTAGTACATTTTAAGTGAACTATGAGTTTCAGTGCACTTTCAAGGGATTATGAGTTTCAGTGCATTTTCATGGAATTGTGAGATTCAAGCAAGAGAGGGTTACTGTTGCTCATGCTGAATATCTTTTCACTGTGCAACTAACAGTTTTGTTTAGCAAATGGCAGTCACTGACTGTGCTGTACAATTTGAAAGCAGTGTTACAAGCATAATTGCCTTTGGTGCAAAAGACTGTGGCTTCTACTCCCACACCATGTAGATGGAGTGCTGGTATTGCACTGCCCTTTTAATTATGGATTATTGGGTGCATTTTAATGGGGAATAGGGGTTCTGCACTCCTGACTGTGTCCTCTTTTGTATGAGATGCCTAGTAACTATGAACTTGTCGGTCAGTCATTCCCTATTACAATATTACCAGTTTACTGATTTATTTTAATATAATGTAGACAATTAATTCTTCAAGGGCAACAGTTACTGAATTTGTAGATGAGATGCTGAAATGTAAAGTTCTTTGCCAGTAGCAACCTCTTTATTAGTTACAGATCTCTTTAATTTGGAAGTATTCAGATGAATTTTACTTTTCCAGAGACTGTGCTTATTAACTGATACTGGTGGTTTGTAATGACAGAAATTTGAGTGACCTTTTATGGTGAAAATGTTCTGAAATGGGCAGTTTTATCATGACTGGGTCATACATTTTGTTTCATTGCTTACTGGAACAATGTTCAAAACTACAAGTTTAAAACACTCTAACAAATGGTGCTATATTTATACAAGGAATATAATGTATATAATCAGGAGGGTGAATAAGAACACATACATGCATAAGTGGTCCTAGAAAAATGTGTGCAAGGAGCATATGGTTTGAAAACAGCCCAAAGGTAGACTTGATTCTCCACTGGTTAGACGCTTTTTATTTGAATGTGGGCTTTAATGTCATTTCAATTAATTTGAGTTTCAATGGAAGAGAAGTTTACTGCTCATGCTAAGAATGTTTTCATTGTGAGACTGTACTGCTTGTTTAGCAAATAGCTATTAGTGTTTGTGCTACTTTTTGAATATCTGTGATCAATGTAGAAGTAAATAAGAAAACACTATGTACAATAATAGGTTTGAACTGCACTTATGGTCATTGGGAAGAAATAGCCATGTAATGGAACACTGGAATGGCTGGGGAGGCAGCTGCTGTGGGGCAGTAGGGTGTTGCTCAGGACAGGCTGGTCTGTGGGGCTCCAATCTATTACCCTGCCTAGGGCCACATTTGACCATGATCTGGCTCTGGTCCTTTCCCTTGTATGGCTTCCAGAGAGTAGTCAAAGTGTGACCTGATCAGGGCTCAGTATATTAGAAGTGTAAAAGCATACCTCTTAGCTTTTAGAGTTTCTTTCTTACTCCCTGATTTATTATTGTTATTATTATTATTATTATTTTGCTCTTTTTTATGAGTTAGAAAAAATTAAGCAATAACAATTTGGCAAACGAGATCTTGTGATTTGTGTTAATATTCCTACTAACACAATCTTTATACTAATATCACGCCTTAGTTAGCAACAGCTGCAAGATTTTTTAAACTTTTACAGTCATGCCGATACAGACTTCCTCCCTTAAGATTTCCTCTCTTGAAATGTTTTCACTTGTTACACTGGATTTGAGCAGCAGACACAGCTCATTTAAGGGAGCACCTGCTTTTTTAAGCAGTGCGCACTGAGGAGATAAGTGACTTTATTTCACATGAAGCTCAAACAGCAGCACTACCTTTATGTACCCCTCTTTGTTCTTAGCCACTGAAGCAATATGCATTGCTGCTATAGCAACCACTTACAAATGTGAGAGATAAACATGAATATTCTAATTCCTGTATGTTTCATTGTTGAACTGAATACTTTATTATTTTTATAAGATGCCAGGAAAAGGTGACAAATGTGAGAGATAAACATGAATATTCTAATTCCTGTATGTTTCATTGTTGAACTGAATACTTTATTATTTTTATAAGATGCCAGGAAAAGGTGACTAACCTCTAAAACTCCTTCATGTTTATATATGGAGGATAATTCCAAATACTTCTATGATCTTTCAAAAAATAACAAATTCAGAATCATTAAAACAAAGCAGAATGTGTTGCAACATGAAATAATGTGAGATGAAAATGTTATACCTGATATTGGGGTCTTGGGTACACAAAGACACAGAAGACATGCATTAGTTATGGATACAGAGCTACCTCTATATTCTCCGAGGAGACACCTGGCTGCCCCCTTTTGGCAAATGTTTTAACATAACTATAGATGTACAGAAACTTAAACTAAAAGTCACAAAATACAGATAAGCTCATACAAATGCAGGAAAAAATAGAAAAAGAGGCTGAGGCTAACACAGACTAATGTAGGACTCTAGTGAAGAAGGCGAGGCTAACAGAGACTAATGTTGGGGTCTACTGAACAAGGCGAGGCTAACACAGACTAATGTGGGGGTCTAGTGAACAAGGCAAGGCTAACACAGACTAATGTGGGGGTCTAGTAAACAAGGCAAGGCTAACACAGACTAATGTGGGGGTTTAGGGAACAAGGTGAGGCTAACACAGATTAATGTGGGGGTCTAGTGACCAAGGCGAGGCTAACACAGACTAATGTGGGGGTCTAGTGAGCAAGGCAAGGCTAACATAGACTAATGTGGGGGTCTAGTGAACAAGGCAAGGCTAACACAGACTAATGTGGGGGTCTAGTAAACAAGGCAAGGCTAACACAGACTAATGTGGGGGTCTAGTGAACAAGACGAGGCTAACATAGACTAATGCGGGGGTCTAGTGAGCAAGGCAAGGCTAACATAGACTAATGTGGGGGTCTAGTGAGCAAGGCGAGGCTAACATAGACTAATGTGGAGGTCTAGTGAGCAAGGCGAGACTAACACAGACTAATGTGGGGGTCTAGTAAACAAGGAGAGACTAACACAGACTAATGTGGGGGTCTAGTGAACAAGGCAAGGCTAACACAGATTAATGTGGGGGTCTAATGAACGAGGCAAGGCTAACACAGACTAATGTGCGGGGGTCTAGTGAACAAGGCGAGGCTAACACAGACTAATGTGGGGGTCTAGTGAACAAGGCGAGGCTAACACAGATTAATGTGGGGGGTCTAGTGAACAAGGTGTGTTTATCGGCTTGTCAGTCAGTCTGTTTTCTGCTTTTAAAAGTACTCAAGACAGACACACAGCTTAGTGAAGTGAACTGTCCTGGACTCCAGGGGCATATGATGCTGTTGCTGCCATCAATAGCTTAGACATCAGAATGTGCAGTATTAGAGAACAACTGACTAAGAACAAACACTATATCTGCCTGTGTTTTGTAACAGTGTAGAATTTATTGCTAGATGGGAAAAATACAGAAGTATAACCATAAACATAATTGGTATTGCTCTCATATCAATCTACTACCCATCTCACCCTTATTGTAGTGTTACACTGAGAAGGGAATATTAATGGTATGACAGTCTCATACCTGAAGGCCAAAAACCTTTCATCACCTGTGATTAGCTGCAGAATAGTTAAAGGACTGTGTATGCAGCCAGTTTGTACAATGTGGATAGTAAATATCAAGCCGTTATGCACGCAGGCTAATGATATTAATGAAATGGGTTTTCAGATATATGTCGACTGCAGGAAGCATTAACACGGGATACTGCAAGATGCCAAGGGTATGCAGCATGTTGGTGCAGTGGCGAGGTTTGTTAACACATAGCACTTCATTGCCTGGTTCAATTCCTGTCTAGGGTGCTTTCTGTGTGGAGTTTGCTTACCAGGATTGGCTTTGGCTTCCCATGATCTTGAAAAGGATAAAGAAAGTATTAAAAACTAATTAATAATTAGAAGGTAAAATTGGACACTGCATCCTGCTTTACTGATAACATTCAGCCATCTAACGCTAGCATGCTTAACATTCGATTTTACTTCAACATGAAGGCACTGACCTTCTTAGCACTAGCATTAACAAGGATATTCCAGTCAGAAAGCACTTTTCCTATCACAGCATGCCTTCCAAAACAATAAATATGCATTGATTAATAGCTGAGACATTAAACTGAGATGTCATCTGCTTGAGTTGGTGGCAGTGCAGGTGGATGTAAAAGATTTCACAGCATCCATTAAAAAGAGAATGGGAAGCTCCCAGATACCCCGGCCAAATGCCCTCTAGTGATATGACTACAACCTTGGGTCTCCCATGAGAAAAGACCAATAGCCTAATGTGACTAAACTGGTCAGCAAAGGCTAGATAGACAGATATACAGATAGAT